>NC_084563.2:27389598-27522098 GCF_033978685.3 Nerophis lumbriciformis | reverse complement strand
CATTTTCTGCTAGTGGTGTTCAGCATTTTACCTAACACAAGTGTTCTGTTTTTGTGTTGTTGTTCAGGCCTCCGCCACTGAGGATGCAGAAAGGGACATTGCCCTCACAGTCATTGGATATACAAACCCCGTTTCCATATGAGTTGGGAAATTGTGTTAGATGTAAATATAAACGGAATACAGTGATTTGCAAATCATTTTCAACCCATATTCAGTTGAATATGCTACAAAGACAACATATTTGATGTTCAAACTCATAAACTTTTTTTTTTTTTGCAAATAATCATTAACTTTAGAATTTGATGCCAGCAACACGTGACAAAGAAGTTGGGAAAGGTGGCAATAAATACTGATAAAGTTGAGAAATGCTCATCAAACACTTATTTGGAACATCCCACAGGTGAACAGGCTAATTGGGAACAGGTGGGTGCCATGATTGGGTATAAAAGTAGATTCCATGAAATGCTCAGTCATTCACAAACAAGGATGGGGCGAAGGTCACCACTTCGTCAACAAATGCGTGAGCAAATTGTTGAACGGTTTAAGTAAAACCTTTCTCAACCAGCTATTGCAAGGAATTTAGGGATTTCACCATCTACGGTCCGTAATATCATCAAAAGGTTCAGATAATCTGGAGAAATCACTGCACGTAAGCAGCTAAGCCCGTGACCTTCCATCCCTCAGGCTGTACTGCATCAACAAGCGACATCAATGTGTAAAGGATATCACCACATGGGCTCAGGAACACTTCAGAAACCCACTGTCAGTAACTACAGTTGGTCGCTACATCTGTAAGTGCAAGTTAAAAATCTCCTATGCAAGGCGAAAACAGTTTATCAACAACACCCAGAAACGCCGTCGGCTTCGCTGGGCCTGAGCTCATCTAAGATGGACTGATACAAAGTGGAAAAGTGTTTTGTGGTCTGACGAGTCCACATTTCAAATTGTTTTTGGAAATTGTGGACGTTGTGTCCTCCGGACCAAAGAGGAAAAGAACCATCCGGATTGTTATAGGCACAAAGTTGAAAAGCCAGCATGTGTGATGGTATGGGGGTGTATTAGTGCCCAAGACATGGGTAACTTACACATCTGTGAAGGCACCATTAATGCTGAAAGGTACATACAGGTTTTGGAGCAACATATGTTGCCATCCAAGCAACATTACCATGGACGCCCCTGCTTATTTCAGCAAGACAATGCCAAGCCACGTGTTACATCAACGTGGCTTCATAGTAAAAGAGTGCGGGTACTAGACTGGCCTGCCTGTAGTCCAGACCTGTCTCCCATTGAAAATGTGTGGCGCATTATGAAGCCTAAAATAGCACAACGGAGACCCCCGGACTGTTGAACAACTTAAGCTGAACATCAAGCAAGAATGGGAAAGAATTCCACCTGAGAAGCTTCAAAAATGTGTCTCCTCAGTTCCCAAACCTTTACTGAGTGTTGTTAAAAGGAAAGGCCATGTAACACAGTGGTGAACATGCCCTTTCCCAACTACTTTGGCACGTGTTGCAGCCATGAAATTCTAAGTTAATTATTATTTGCAAAAAAATAAATAAAGTTTATCAGTTTGAACATCAAATATCTTGTCTTTGTAGTGCATTCAACTGAATATGGGTTGAAAAGGATTTGCAAATCATTGTATTCTGTTTTTATTTACATCTGACACAATTTCCCAACTCATATGGAAACGGGGTTTGTACATAATGTGTGAAGATGGCGATAGGCAGCCAGAGGATGTGGGAGTTGTTATCGTAGGCTTTAAAGTCCTGAGCAACGTGGATAATAATGATAATGATAATGATATTCGGCCTCATTTATGCCCTTGATCTAAGCTTTGCAGACAACCTCAAGTACACATTTGAGTTTTTCCAGAAGATCCTAATGAACCTGGATGGGAACAAGCTGAACACAAAGATACAGCAGCTGGAAATCAAGTTGTTTGCATGAGAGGTGAACACTTGTTGACAAAGTTCATCATCGGATCTTTATTTTTGCTTGTATTGTTTTTGCCTTCATTTTCACCCATTTAAGACAATATGACCTACAACATTTTCAACTTGAGAATTGGACTCAGAATTGACTAAGTTAGAGGGAAGAAGAGGCTGTTTAGTGAAGTGCTGAAGTACACAATCAACATATGAAATGCAGTCATGGGGAGTGGAGAGAGATGACTTTAGGGTTTAGACTGGATCAACTTTACCTCCCCATTTTATCTCTGAGTGTGACGACCCTCCACACTTCTCTCCTCCGTTTCATCACTCAAC
Organism: Nerophis lumbriciformis; assembly: GCF_033978685.3. Taxonomy (NCBI): domain Eukaryota; kingdom Metazoa; phylum Chordata; class Actinopteri; order Syngnathiformes; family Syngnathidae; genus Nerophis; species Nerophis lumbriciformis. The sequence goes on along the minus strand of NC_084563.2, from coordinate 27,519,831 downwards.
TCAGGATAAATGGATTGAGTTCCATTCAAGATTTTGGATTTTTATATATATATTTTGAATAGCTAGTACTGTCTCATGTTTTGTTTTTACTTGCTAACGTTCAAAAGCTATTTGCTAACATCCCATTAATATCAGATTCCTGGTCTGTGAATGTTAAGTTTTTCTTATTTATTTTTGTTTGTTGCCAATTTGATGCATGGGAATTTTGTATTTGCCTTCTTTTCTTTTCTTTACTGAATGCAGCTGAGATAGGCTCCCGCAGCCCCAAAAGGGACAAGCGGTAGAAAATGGATGGATGGAACTCTAGTACATTAAGGCTAATGGCTACATTAGCACACTTGCGCAGGACTCAAATGTGTTTTTGCAGTTTCCTGAGTGTTAATTTTACACCACTTTAAACTATTTTGGAGAACCATTTCTCGTAAAGTTTGCCTGGAGTTATTTAAGAAAAGGTAAAACTGTTTCTTGGTGTTTTATAACTAAGACTGAGTTCTCTATGCTTTGTATCAAGTCAATTTAACATCCTTGTTTATATAAAACTAAGTTCTTGGTCTGTGTTGGTACGCAAATCTGACATCTTTATGTCAAATTGACTTCTTGATGTTTTGTTTTTACTCAAACGCAACATTTTGGTTTGTGTTTGCAAGTAACTTTGACATCTTGTGGTGTTATATTCAAGATTGTTGAATTAAGGATTATTCTACATTAAAAATACAACCTGATGTGTTTTTATGGGATCTAGGGTGATTTTTAGCTTGCTTAATTTCCAATCAATTTTGAGTTGGGCACATATAAATCAATTTCACTTAGTAACTAAAATAATTTCATTTTAGCTGTATTTGTTAAAAATGAGTCTGACAAATGTAAATCAATTTCGCTTAGTTATTGCAATAATTTCAGTTTGGCTTTATTTGCTAAAAATTTGTTGGATTAACACATTTTTGTTGTGTTGTGAGAATGTACTAATTTTGAGTTGGGGCAACATATATTTGTTAGATAGAAATCCTGCCCTCATTTTAATTGAGTTTATCCAATTAGTCATTTTTTTGAGCGTGTGGTGTCATTTTTCTACCTTTTAAGAGAAGTATTTGATCTTAAATATATATATAATCCTCCATATTGGCAGCCATAGTGATTCATTTATTCAGCAGAGCATTAAAACTTGGATCTGACAAAAAGTAAACACAAATGCTGTCTTCCTCGCTGATAAAACATGATAGCAACATGCACCTGCTAGCTCATGATCGCCCCCACTTCTCAGTGTGGCGAGTTGGAATACTACAAGAGGGGCTTAAAGCTGTATTTTTAGTCTTATTATCAAGGAATAATGAAGTCACACTTATATTAAAACATTAATGCTAAGGTTTCGTCCAGTATTGGACCGGTAATGTCTGATGATGATGATGATGATGATGAAGAGGTATCTGTGCAAGTGAACAATTGGATCCACAAGGGACAACAACCCTTTCCACAGACTACACACACACATCAGAAACATAAATGTTAGAAGCCTACAACAATATATGTGAAGAAGACTTTAGGATTAAAAGTGAAGATGTGAGGTGAAATAAGTACAAATGCAGCAATAAAAACAAGCAACTCCACTCACGGTGGCTCTAAAGTTCAGTGATGTGTTGCTAACTTCAGCATTTTTCTTCTTTATTGATGTTTTGCAGTAGTTAACATCCATGATGTAACAATGCTGCTAATCTACCAGAGTCCACATTTTGTTAACGCGATGTTGCAGAGTCTTGTCAACCAAGACAGCCCCACAACATCCAGAGCTCATGGTTAAAGTTAAAAGGTTTAAAGTCAAAGCTTATGGTTTAATGTTTAAAGGGGAACATTATCACAATTTCAGAAGGGTTAAAACCATTAAAAATCAGTTCCCAGTGGCTTATTTTATTTTTCGAAGTTTTTTTCAAACTTTTACCCATCACGCAATATCCCTAAAAAAAAAGCTTCAAAGTGCCTGATTTTAACAATCGTTATATACACCCGTCCATTTTCCTGTGACGTCACACAGTGATGCCAACACAAACAAACATGGCGCAGCAAGCTAGAGCGACAGTAGCTCAGATTCAGACTCGGATTTCAGCGGCTTAAGCGATTCAACAGATTACGAATGTATTGAAACGGATGGTTGTAGTGTGGAGGCAGGTAGCGAAAACGAAATTGAAGAAGAAACTGAAGCTATTGAGCCATATCGGTTTGAACCGTATGCAAGCGAAACCGACGAAAACGACACGACAGCCAGCGACACGGGAGAAAGCGAGGACGAATTCGGCGATCGCCTTCTAACCAACGATTGATATGTGTTTGTTTGGCATTAAAGAAACTAACAACTATGAACTAGGTTTACAGCATATGAAATACATTTGGCAACAACATGCACTTTGAGAGTGCAGACAGCCCAGTTTTCATCAATTAATATATTCTGTAGACATACCCTCATCCGCTCTCTTTTCCTGAAAGCTGATCTGTCCAGTCCAGTTGGAAATGCATCTGCTTTGAGTGTCGCAGGATATCCACACATTCTTGCCATCTCTGTTGTAGCATAGCTTTTGTCGGTAAAGTGTGCGGAACAAACGTCCAATTTCTTGCCACTTTGGCATCTTTGGGCCACTGGTGCAACTTGAATCCGTCCCTGTTCGTGTTGTTACACCCTCCGACAACACACCGACGAGGCATGATGTCTCCAAGGTACGGAAAACAGTCGACAAAACGGAAAATAACAGAGCTGATTTGACTCGGTGTTTGAGAAAATGGCGGATTGCTTCCCGATGTGACGCCACGTTGTGACGTCATCGCTCCGAGAGCGAATAACAGAAAGGCGTTTAATTCGCCAAAATTCACCCATTTAGAGTTCGGAAATCGGTTAAAAAAATATATGGTCTTTTTTCTGCAACATCAAGGTATATATTGACGCTTACATAAGTCTGGTGATAATGTTCCCCTTTAAAGTTTAAAACATTATTCAGCAATTTAAAAGCATTTGTAAAACATTGTTTGAAAATAGCTGTGTAATCACATTGTTAGCATCTCTGTTTTTGTGGTTTAAAGGTTTACAACCTACTGATGATTTTGAAGATCAACTGAAATTAAACCAACAATGCTTCAAATTGAAAAATAAAAAGTTGATCAATTGGAAATCGTTAGTTATCCTTTTTGGAGTAGAAGAGTGGAACTTAACAGTAGCTACATATATAATACTCAATACATGCACACAACTTAAAAAGTAAGTACAGGACAACATATAAGACTAGAAGATGAGAAGCACTACATACAACATCAAATATACATTCATATTAAACATGCTGTGTTTTTAAACTACATTTAGCACAATCACTAATTAAGTGTTTTTACATCCCTGCAGCTTCCATGACTGTTACACACTTGTGTCTACTGACCTGATACTTATACCTGAACCTTTAAACACACGCAGTGCAACTAAAAGGTTTCCCTCCAGTGTGTGTTCTCATGTGTGTGGCCATGTGATGCTTGCTGGAGAAACTCTTCTTACAAGCAGAGCAAGTAAAAGTTTTCTCACCTGTGTGTGTTCTCATGTGTGATATCATGTTATTCTTAGTGTTGAATCTTTTAGCACAAGCTGAGCAAGCAAAAGGTTTATCTCCAGTGTGTGTTCTCATGTGTCTGGTCATGTCTTTCTTAGTGTTGAATCTTTTAGCACAAACAGAGCAAGTAAAAGGTTTCTCTCCAGTGTGTATTCTCATGTGTGTGGTCATGTCTTTCTTAGTGTTGAATCTTTTAGCACAAAAAGAGCAAGTAAAAGGTTTCTCTCCAGTGTGTGTTCTCATGTGTCTGGTCATGTTACAATTTTGGAAAAAACTCTTCCCACAAACAGAGCAAGTAAAATGTTTCTCTCCATTGTGTGTTCTCATGTGTGTGGTCATGATTTGCTTTGTGGAGAAACTCTTCTTACAAACAGAGCAAGTAAAAGGTTTCTCTCCAGTACCGGTATGTGTTCTCACGTGTCTTGTAAAATTACTCTTCCATTTAAATGATTTCCCACATTCAGAGCAGTCAAAGTGTTTGTTGTTAGTGTGATGTCTCGTATCACCTTTAGAGTCATTCTTACTCTCCAAAGGTTTTTGGATGTGGTCACTGTGATCAGAAGAGTGTGACATCATGTGGTCCATGTCTGACCGTGGAGCAAAGATGCTGTCTGGTTCTGACTTGATATCTTCACAATGCTCTCCATCAGCTTCTGTGATGTGTTGACTTACAAGCTCCGCCCCTCTGTTCTCCTCACTTTGACAGTGATGAAGCTGTAAGGACTGAGCTTCATCTTCATCATGAAGCTGCTCCTCTTTAATGTGGGAGGGGGCCTGTAGCTCCTTCTGTCCCACACTGGTGTGCCACTCCTCTTCATGACTCCCCGCTGACACCCGCTGGACGTCTGCAGAACAAATAAGGTGTTACTGTATTGAAGTTTGCAGTATTCAAACTATTGACATGTGAGCTAGGCCAAATAGACAGTGATGGGCAAGCTACCTGGACAATGTAGTAAGCTAAGCTACAAGTTACTCTCAATTAAATGTAGCTAAGCTATCCTCAGAGAATTGTAGCACGCTACACTACAAGCTACACTGCAAAAGTAGCTTGCCACATCAAAGCTACATTTAACAGCATTTATATATATATATATATATATATATATATATATATATGTATTGGCCCACATGTATAATATCAATGTTTATGTTGTCCATGGAAAGAAGTTAGTAAGAAGCAAAAGAAAAACAACCAACCATGGATGACAAAAGGACTGAAAAATGCTTGTCACAAAAAAAATACATTATATGGAATATTAATAACACAGACATCTATAGAGGCAGAAAATAAGTATAAGAAATATAAAAACAAGCTAATTGGTATATTAGGAACATGTAAGAAGGAATACTAGAGACAATTATTACAGAAGAACAGAAACAACATGAGAGCAACATGGGGCATCCTAAAGAGCATCATTAAAAATGCTGCTAAGAAAGATTACCCCCAGTACTTTCTACATGGAAATACACAAAATGACAATATGAACCAAATAGTTGAACGTTTTAATGATTACTTTGTTAATATCGGAAACAATGTGGAACAAAGATTTCCAAATGCAGATGATGGATCAGTTGAGGACTTGAGTGAGCTCATAGACAGAAATCCCAATTCCATGTTTCTTAAGAACGTGACAAAAGAAGAAATAATCAAAATTGTAAAACATTGTAAATCCAAGACCTCAACCGACTGTCATGGAATAGATATGGTAACCATAAAAAAGGTTATAGAAGACATTTCAGAACCTCTGACATATATCAGCAACGTATCATTTCTAACCCGCAAATTCCCTGACAAAATGAAAATTGCAAAAGTCGTACCAATTTATAAGAATGGAGACATACACCACTTTACTAACTACACACCAGTTGCATTACTTCCACCATTCTCCAAAATCATGGAAAAACTATTCAATAGCTGATTATTTATTTATCAACAAAAGTGGGACGCTGGTGGAGAACCAATATGGACTCCCAGCAAATATCTCAACATCTGGTCAACATATGTACAAACCCCGTTTCCATATGAGTTGGGAAATTGTGTTAGATGTAAATATAAACAGAATACAATGATTTGCAAATCATTTTCAACCCATATTCAGTTGAATATGCTACAAAGACAACATATTTGATGTTCAAACTGATAAACATTTTTTTTTTGCAAATAATCAGTTGGGAAAGGTGGCAATAAATACTGATAAAGTGACATGGCCTAAACATATCCACATATATATGGTGTATCGTGACATGGCCTAAACATATCGAGATATTAATAAAAGGCCATATCGCCCAGTCCTAATTAGAATGTGATTTTTTTTTTAAATATATATATCCACCATCATGTCTTTTATAATGATTGTGAACGATAGAAAAATTCCCCCAAAAAGTGCAGTTCCCCTCTAAATTCCAATGATTAGATTTAAGACTTGAAGTGTATGAGCATGAAGTGATGAAGCCTACCGTATTTTCCGCACCATAAGGCGCCCTGGGTTATAAGCCGCGCCTTCAATGAACGGCATATTTCAAAACTTTGTCCACCTATAAGATGCCCCGTGCTATAAGCCACATCTAACTGCGCTAAAGGAATGTCAAAAAAACAGTCAGATAGGTCAGTCAAACTTTAATAATATATTAAAAACCAGCGTGATGTGGGCGCGCACGGAGTCGTATATCAACATGGACGGAGCTGCGTGAAAAAAGCCACCCGGCCTCTTCGCGTAAACTTACCTTAACCACTCGCTCATCTTTTCTTCATCCATCCCTTCGAGTTAGCTTTTATGATGACGCCGGCTGGAAAGGTCTCTTTTGGCAAGGTCTTCCTTTTGAATATCACCATGGGTGGAAGTTTCTGGCCATTAGCATGGCAAGCTAGAACCACAGTGAAGGATGACTTCTCATTCCCTGTGGTGCGAATATTCACCGTACGTGCTCCCGTTGTATCCACAGTGCGGTTCACAGGAATATCAAAAGTCAGTGGAACCTCGTCCATGTTGATAATGTTCTCTGGCCGGATCTTTTTTTCAGCTATCTTGTTTTTACAATATGCACGGAAAGTAGCCAGCTTTTCTTGAAAGTCTTTAGGCAGTTGCTGTGAAATAGTAATCCGTGTGCGGATGGAGAGATTGCGTCTTTTCATGAACCGGATCCCTGTCGCTTAGTAGGAGCCATTTTGTGGTCTTTACAGATGTAAACACACAAAGGAAATGAAACGTACGGTAATATCCGCGCGCTTCTTCTTCTTCTACGCGGGCGGGTGGTTGCTTACAGTAGAAGAAGAAGCCCTTCCTGTTCTATGGGGGCGGGTGCTTACCTTGGCGGTTGCTTGCGTAGAAGAAGAAGCACTTCCTCTTCTACGGGGAAAAAAGATGGCGGCTGTTTACAGTAGTTGCGAGACCGAAACTTTATGAAAATGAATCTTAATATTAATCCATATATAAAGCGCACCGGGTTATAAGGCGCACTGTCAGCTTTTGAGAAAATGTGTGGTTTTTAGGTGCGCCTTATAGTGCGGAAAATACGGTACTTGGATGAGTCTTCTAAGACAAAGTGAACAGTCCAGTTGTGATGGATTGAATGCCCTGAGAATAAAATGATATGTGCTTACTTGAACTGTGATGAAGCTGTGAGGACTCAGGTGCTTTGTCTTCATGCTCTTCAGTCTTCACAGAGACAACAGTCAGTGGAAACTTGCTGACATCATCCTCCTCCTGCCCTACAACACACTCTCCCTCCTCGTCCTCTTTCATGTGTGGATCCTCCTCTTCCTCTTTCATGTGGGTGAGCTGTGGATCATCCTCTTCCTCTTTAATGTGAAGGGGCTGTTGAACGTCTGTTGGGTAAATAAGTAAATAAGATAAAAAGAGAATAGAAATAGTTTTGGACTGACACTGTTAACACAATGACATTATTTGTGTTATTTCGTGTGTTGTGTTAAAAGTGTGTAGCAAAACAACCAATACAAACACGGGAAATACTTAATTTGGTCCCAGCCACTAAAATTAATTCAAAAGTGAGTACAAAAACAGACTTGGAAATTTGATGAGGAGCAAGTTTTTTTAATAAGTACAAGGCAGCATGGATTGAGGCATTCTTAACTTTACACTCACTGATATAAAGTGTGTAAATATTTTATTCTGTATACGGTCTATGACACCTAAACTTTATCTCTAAACTTAACCATAATTTATGGTGTAAAATGACGTCTGGAACTCAAGATAGTTCCACATGTCTGGGAACGCCACCGACGGATAATCCTTGATATTACTCAACAAATCTTTAGGGATATATTCCGTTTCATAATTAGATTTTTTTCTCATATCTGCTTTTCGCAGGAACAACTCGGCCAGGGGTGTTTAAACTAATTTTAGATGGGGGGCCACATGGAGGAAGATCTACTCCAAGTTGGCCGGACTGGTAAAATTACGGCAAGATAACGTAAAAATTAAGACAACTGCAGATTGCTTTCTTTGTTTAAAAATAGAACAAACACATTCTGAAAATGTACAAAACATAATGTTGTTGTTTTTTACATACAATAGTATTCTATCTTTAGTTGTCCTTTTTTACACTTTCAGAATCAATTATGTGATAATGTTCATCAGTCAACTCATTGGTGTTCATTTTCAATCTATCAAGATAAATAAATCATATCAAAATCAAATTACAGGATGTTATTGATGTAGTTTGCTCATTTTCCCCGACTGCTGAGCTAACATCATGTGTTTTAGTTGTGTTTTACATATGTAGCATCATCTACAAAGATACAAAAAATTGCTATTGATACATCTAGAGAACACATTTAGAACAGCAGTTTCTTTCATTCAAAAATTTCGACTCATTTTTGTACTTAACAAACTCATCCCGTCTCATTCACTCATTCACACACTAATGGCGGGATCTGCCATGCAAGGCGCTTGCCACGACCCATCAGGAGCAAGGGTGAAGTGTCCTGCTCAAGGACACAACAGACGTGACTAAGTTGGTAGAAGGTGGGGATTGAACCAGGAACCCTCAGGCACGGCCACTCTACCAACCGCACCACTAGCCTTCCACCATCGACCTGCCTACTAGCCTTCCACCATCGACCTGCCTCCTAGCCTTCCACCATCGACCTGCCTCCTAGCCTTCCACCATCGGCCTGCCTGCTAGCCTTCCACCATCGGCCTGTATACCAGCCTTCCACCATCGACCTGCCTGCTAGCCTTCCACCATCGGCCTGTCTACCAGCCTTCCACCGTCGACCTGCCTGCTAGCCTTCCACCGTCGACCTGCCTACTAGCCTTCCACCGTCGACCTGCCTGCTAGCCTTCCACCGTCGACCTGCCTACTAGCCTTCCACCATCAACCTGCCTACTAGCCTTCCATCGACCTGCTGTTTGCCTCCAGCCATTGGCTTTGTCTATGGGCTTCCACCCGTCGGCCTTGGTTGCTAGCCTTTAGCCCTGTCTGCTAACATCTTCAAAAGTGGTAAAACAAGTGGAACTTCTCCTCTCACTATGTCACAAATTATTATATTGTGTTTTATACTTTTGTGTGGTTTTACTGGTGTCCCAAATGGGTCTGGTCACCCCCACTCACGAGCTATGCTACTTCAAGATGCACAGTTTGACATATTTGATAATTTGACATTTCATCATAGTGGCAGCTACAAAATAACCTCGGCCTTATCTCAGTTGAAGATTTCTGTGACTTTGGACAAAACAAAGTGGCTGCATACTATGGTAGAGTCCATTCATTCTTATTGTTTCCTTGTTTTGAGAGATCACGTCAACATTACTGCATCCTCCCCTATTGTGAGCACTTACTTTCACAGATTAAATACCGACTCAAAAGATGGTATCTTTAAGCGCAAATGTTTAGTTATATTATTGTTATTGCTCTCAGGAAATGTTGAGACTAATCCAGGCCCTGATACACCTACACAATGTTTTACACCTGCGGATTTTAAAACTAGATCTGGTCTTGGGATTATTCATATCAATGTTTGGAGTTTACTCCCTAAACTGGATATGATAAAGATCTGGATAAACTCAACAAATGCTGATATTGTAGTCTTATCTGAAACTTGGCTTAAACAATCTGTGCTTGATAAATATATTTACATTCATGGCTATAATGTCTATCGTACTGACCGACAAAGAAAAGGTGGTGGAGTGGCCATATATATTAAGCAGAGGTTTGATGTTAAATTAGTGCTCTCTGAATCAGTAAGTAAAGAACTTGAACTGTTAGCACTTGAAATTGAGTTAGCTAGAAATCACCACATTATGGTAGTGGGGTGTTATAGGCCTCCATCTGCCCCTAGTACAGGGGTCGGCAACCCGCGGCTCCGGAGCCGCATGCGGCTTTTTGATCACTCTGATGCGGCTCAGCTGCATACTTACCGCCCCTCCTGATTTTCCTGGGAGATTTCCGGATTTCAGTGCCTCTCCCAGAAATCTCCCGGGACAAATATCCTCAGATTTTCACCCTAACAATTGTAGGGCGTGCTGTGATGGTACAGCATTTAACGCCCTCTACAACCTGTAATAACAGCGTGCCAGCCCAGCCACATGTTGTATGCAACTGCTGCTTGCTTATTACATAAGTGACAGCAAGGCATACTTGGTCAACAGCCACACAGGTTACACTGACGGTGGCCGTATAAAACAACTTTAACACTCTTACTAATAATGCGCCACACTGTGAACCCACACCAAACAAGAATGACAAACACATTTCGGGAGAACATCCGCACCTTAACACAACATAAACACAAGAGAACAAATACCCAGAATCCTTTGCAGCCCTAACTCTTACGGGCTATATTATACAACCCCCCTACCACCAAACCCCGCCCACCTCAACCGACGCACGGGGGGGTGTTTGGTGGTAGCGGGGGTGTATAATGTAGCCCGGAAGAGTTAGGGCTGCATGGGATTCTGGGTATTTGTTCTGTTGTGTTTATGTTGTGTTAAGGTGCGGATGTTTTCCCGAAATGTGTTTGTCATTCTTGTTTGGTGTGGGTTCACAGGGTGGCGCATTATTAGTAAGAGTGTTAAAGTTGTTTTATACAGCCACCGTCAGTGTGACCTGTGTGGCTGTTAACCAAGTATGCCTTGCTGTCACTTGTGTGAGTTAGCAGAAGCCTCATACATCCTGTGGCTGGGCCGGCACCCTGTTTGTACAGGTTGTAGAGGGCGTTAATTGCCGTGCCATCACAGCACGCTCGAGAGAATAGTTGCCCTGAAATTATTCGTAGTCTCCCGGAAAAATCGGGAGGGTTGGCAAGTATGACGCTGTCAAGCGCCATTCATATAAAACTCTCGGGCCGCAGTAACATTACATTTTCATATTAGGTGCGGGCCGCGTGTCTGAGACCCCTGGTTTATACATAGCACAAAGCAAAAAAAAAAACTTCGTATGTAGTGTTATTTCATTTTAAATTTCAACAGAGTTTTGTGGCTCCCATTGTCTTCTTTAATTTGTGAAACTGGTCAAAATGGCTCTTTGAGTGGTAAAGATTGCCGACCCCTGCCCTAGTAATTCCCTATCTACTCTTGTGAAGCTTCTGTCTCAACTGAAATACAATGAAATAGTGATTTGAACTGGGACTGGCTCACATCTGTGTCTGACTCTTTGAAAGCACAGTGTGAATCTCTAAATTTAACACAATTAATTTTCTCAGCTACAAGACCTAATCCTAAATGCCCTCAAAAAGCTATACTCATTGACTTAATTCTAACAAATATGCCCTTTAAATGTGTTGCATCTGGTGTTTTCCCTAATGATGTGAGTGATCATTGTGTGATTGCAGTAATGCGAGACACAAGGATTCCTAAAAGCAAGCCTCATCTTCTTGAAAGGCGTAATATGGAATTATTTGAGACGCAAGCTTTTTTACATTTCATCTTTTTAATTGGGATAGAATTGCTCTTTTTGATAATGTTGAACTGAATTGGAAATATTTTCACAAAAACTTCTTGAGTATAGTGAACAAACATGCCCCTTTTAAAAAATGTAGGGTTAAAGGACGTGACAATCAGTGGTTTACATCGGACCTGTCAGATGTATTGCATGAGCGTAATGCTGCTTGGGCCAGGGCACGCAAGTCAGGGTTAGAAGCAGATTGGTTGAATTTTAGACAATTAAGAAATCAATTTACCTCTCTCCTTCGGAAAGTCAAATCAGAATTGTATTTCTCCACAACAACTGAAAACCTCAAACACCCAAAGAAGTTTTGGAAAATCATCAAATCTTTGTCCGCCTGCTGTAATTCAGTCAATCTCCCATCTAGTATACTTGTTGATGGTGTCAGAGTAAGTGACAGAAGAGAAATGGGTAGTCATTATAATAATCATTTTATTTCCTCTGGTTTTTTCTATAATTCTGACAACTCTACTGAAGTTCCGCTAACTCCGGAAAGAACCTTTGAAAATACCCAAGTTTTTAACTTTACGCCTTTTACCACAACAGAGGTCATGAGGGCCCTAAAACAACTTAAACCTACAAAACCAGCTGGCTCAGATAAGTTGGAGCCGCTCTTCCTAAAGTTGGCAGCTGAAATTATAGCTGGACCACTGACTCACATTTTTAACCTTACTCTAATTTCAAATGAAATCCCCTTGGATTGGAAATCTGCCCTTGTAATCCCCCTATTAAAAGGAGGTGACCCTAGTAATCTAAATAATTACAGACCGATCTCTAAACTCTCTGTTCTGGCAAAAGTGCTTGAATCCCTTATCAGTGAACAGATAAAATACTTTTTGGACACCAACTTTCTTCTGTCACCATTTCAGTCAGGTTTTGGCAGAAATCCCAGTACTGTTACTGCTGCTATGAAGTTTATAAATGATGTAACTGAAGCTCTTGACAAGAAGCAGTGCTGTCTGTCCCTCTTTATTGACTTTTCAAAGGCATTTGATACGGTTGATCATGTCATTTTAATCAAACGTCTTTCAGCTATTGGTTTTTCTCAGCAAGCAGTCGGATGGTTTGCAAATGACCTCACAAGTAGAACTCAGGCTGTTCAGATAGAAGGTTCCTTCTCGGACGTACTGCAAGTGGAAAAGGGTGTCCCTCAAGGTTCTGTGTTGGGCCCATTATTAATTAATAATCTTGGACAGAATATAATAATATTCTGAACTCAACTTTCCATTCCTATGCTGATGATACTGTCATATACTGCACAGCACCCACTCCTGCTGAGGCCCTTAAATATCTACAACAAGCATTTGACAGAGTACAAGAACAACTTTGCTATCTACAACTGCTTTTAAATGCAGAGAAAACAAAGTGTATGTTCTTTACCACGTCAAAAACTGTAAGATCAGCACTGTGTGAGAACATTTGAACAAGAAATGGGCAACAAATTGTGTTAGTATCTGCTTTTAAATATTTAGGATTTTAATTGATGACCACTTGAGTTTTAAGGAGCACATTCAGTATGTTGTAAAAAAAACTGAAACTTTTACTGAGATTGTATTATAGAAACAAGTCTTGCTTTTCTTTTACTGTGAAACAGAAATTGGTGGAAACAACCTTTTTACCTGTTATTGACTATGGAGATGTGTTGTACATGAATGCTACTGTTGGTTGTCTCCACAAGCTGGATAGTATGTACCACGGGGCACTGAGATTCATCACCAACTTACTCACCATTGTGTGTTATACTCAATGGTTAACTTACTCACCATTGTGTGTTATACTCAATAATTAACTTACTCACCATTGTGTGTTATACTCAATGGTTAACTTACTCACCATTGTGTGTTATACTCAATGATTAACTTACTCACCATTGTGTGTTATACTCAATGGTTAACTGGACATCTTTATGTGCTCGACGCCTCAATCATTGGTACTTGTTCATCTACAAAACCATTCTGGGTATCACCCCATCTTATCTGTCTTGTCTTTTAACAAAGAAACAAGGAAGTCACAATATTCTTTCAATGAATGTTCTGCAATTTGTCGTTCCCAAAGTAAGAACTGAACTGGGCAAGAAAGCATTTAGGTTTTCAGCAGCGAAGGCTTGGAATAACCTACAATCCAATATTAAACTTCAAACCCTTGTTACATTGAATAAGTTTAAAGCTTCTGTGAAATGATTGCAGTCTACCTTGTCTGTATGCACATGTGTTATGCCAGCAAGTTGTAATGTTGTAAAAGTCATGTTTTATGTGTTGTTTACTGTTTTTAATGTAACCTTGCTGCTGCCCTCTTGGCCAGGTCTCCCTTGGAAAAGAGATCTTTGATCTCAATGGGATTTTTACCTGTTTAAATAAATAAATAAAAAAAAAAAAAAAAAAACAGCTGTTTATTTGAAGTGTTAAAGAAGTCAACTATGTGTGCAGTGCAAGGTGAAATACAGTTATGTCATCTTCTTGTCAATAACACACACATCACACTTTTGCGTGTTGTTGCTTCCTTATTTGTCATTATTCAAAGCTGATTTTAATGTGTAGCAGCGGCAGCTGAACTCAATGTGACAACGTGTCAGCTGGAATTAAAAATACCAATAGTTGCGTCATTAGTCCAGAATCTTCACGGTCCTCATGGACGACATAATTAGGAACCAGTACTAAAAAAAATGGTACTTGGTATACATTCCTAATCTTCACCACTAAACCTTTGAAATATGCTGACATATGTGCTGCTAAAGGTAAATAAACAGTAGCCATATTGAATGTTTGCCTTCATTTGACCACGTGAGGTAAGGAGGACGGCCTCTAGGTCACATGGTTACACCCCAGCAATTACACTGTTGATGATTGATGAGCATTCATTTTTAAATGGTGGTGTTAAAAAGCAAGTATATCTCCATCTTTAGTCATAAATGTGGCCCCCGGATAAACATGTGTCACAAACATTGTATTAGATGATATGTGGATGTTGTGCTTACTTGGACTGTGATGAAGCTGTGAGGACTCAGGTGCTTTGTCTTCATGCTCTTCAGTCTTCACAGAGACAACAGTCAGTGGAAACTTGCTGACATCATCCTCCTCCTGCCCTACAACACACTCTCCCTCCTCTTCCTCTTTCATGTGTGAGGGCTGTGGATCCTCTGAAGTGAAACTGTCCCCCTGCAGATGAGGGAGATATTCTTCTTGGTGTCCAATCAGCTGATGGATGTCTACAGAACACAAACAAAACACATTTTAACTCCTACATGCTAAATACTAAATCGTACATGAAATATAGGGCTGTGGCTATTGAAAATGTTATTAATCAAGTATTCTACTGGAAATGTTTTCGATTACTCGAGTAACTGGATAAAACTTAGTGTTGCTTGGTTAAAGACACATTTAAGCGACTTTCAGACATTTCACTTACCGTAATAATGAACGGCCAATTGGTTTGAGATGGTATGAGATCAAGATGTCATCTTTAGATCAGGCTTTGTTTTTTCCACAATCACTGCCACATTAAAAAGTTAAAGTACCAATGATTGTCACCGGTGTTGGGACTAACGCGTTACAAAGTAACGCGTTACTGTAATGCCGTTAGTTTCGGCGGTAACTAGTGATCTAACGCGTTATTTTTTTTTATTCAGTAATTTAGTTACCGTTACTACATGATGCGTTACTGCGTTATTTTACGTTACTTTTGATGTAGTATCGGCTAGAAACAGAAGCGCTGCGGTGTCGCGTTCTTCTGAATCTTCCTCTGTCACAAGCCGGAGAGAAGAAAAGAGGCGCGGTCTATGTGTGTGTGTGTGTGGGGAGGTGATCCGCGGTTTGATATATGAAACAAACAAAAAAAAGTTGTTGTCACGTTCAGTCCACACACAGCGTGGTCATGGCGAGCGGAGTAACGGAGGAGCTTGAACGCCCCCGCCATTGAATCGGTGTGTTTACAAGTGCAGACTCGGTTGTGCAAAACGAGGGTTTTAAACACATGCTGAACGTGCTTGAACCACGTTACGACATCCCGTCGCGCACCCACTTCAGCAATAAGATTGTGCCAGATCTTTATGAGCAGGAGAAGAAAAAAGTTGTGGATGAACTATCCCGAGCATCAGCTGTTGCGCTCATGACAGACGGGTGGACGTCCAGCGGAACTATAAGCGCTCACTTCATCACAGCAGACTGGGAGATGAGAAGACACGCCCCCTCTACGAGAGTCACCTTGCGCAGGTGCTGACACAAGCAGTGGAGGAATGGAAGATAAAGATATCCCAGTCACACGTGATAATGCCAAAAATCAAATAATTACAGAGAATGAGGCAGGACTGGGACCACAGATAGGTGCTTTGCACATGTAGTGAATTTGGCATCACAGAAGGGAATCTCAGTCAATAGGATGGAGCGCCTCCTTTGGAGGATCAGGAAGGAGGTTTCCTACTTCCACCCAAGCACAACAGCTGCTCATGTGCTTAAGACAAAGCAATAAATGCTAAAGCTGCCTGCTCATACATGATGTCCCAACGAGGTGGAACTCCACTTATGATATGTTGGAGCAGCAGGCAGCTATATACTCTGCATTGACCCACAACACCCTGAAGACAAATGTCACCCTGTCTGATGATGATGTGAGAGTGGCAGATGAGGTCCTCCAGGTGCTTAAAAGTGTTCCATCTCTACTGAGCACTGAAACTTCACCATCTGTGTCAATGATCCTGCCACTGAAAACAAGGATTCTACAATCCATGGCTCCAAGTGTGGAAGACAGCAGCATCACTCCAGATGTCAGCCTTTATTTCACTACCTATGTTTCAAGGAAGATGATGTTTCTTCTTATGTTGCACTTAAACTTGTTTTTTTATTAATGGTCATTGGTCCAAGTTTAAAGAAAGGAGGAATGCCTTTTTATGTTGCACTGTTTTTCATTCATTATGTTAAAAGGAAAATAAAAATGTATGTCAAGTTGATCAACAGATTGTATTATTCTCCAGTGCAATAACAGTACTGAAATGAAGGCAAAAAGGGCATTAATCGGAGCTTTAAAAAAAAAAGAAGAAAAAAAGAAGTAACTAAATAGTTACTTTTCACAGTAACGCATTACTTTTTGGTGTAAGTAACTGAGTTAGTAACTGAGTTACTTTTGAAATAAAGTAACTAGTAACTGTAACTAGTTACTGGTTTTCAGTAACTAACCCAACACTGATTGTCACACACACACTAGGTGTGGCCAGATTGTTCTCTGCATTTGACCCATTAACCTTGATCACCCCCTGGGAGGTGAGGGGAGCAGTGAGCAGCAGCGGGGGCCGCGCCCGGGAATAATTTTTACGGTGATTTAACCCCCAATTCCAACTCTTGATGCTGAGTGCCAAGCAGGGAGGTAATGGGTCCCATTTTTATAGTCTTTGGTATGACACAAGCTACTGATCTCAGGGCGGACACTCTAACCACTAGGCCACTGAGTAGGTGGATGTAGCAGGTGTTGTAGTAGGTTAATGGCTGCACCAATATGAAGGAAATAACAGGTCAGTATAGCTTTTACACACATAAATAACTTGTCAAACCTGCCAACTAGCAGGCAAGGTTTACAGCGTCAGTTACCATGGTAACTGACTCTGACTTTGTCTTACCTCTCTTATTTTTGGAGGTCAAACTCTCGAGCTTTACATACTTAGGAGTTTGCACTTAACCTGCTCTCTGGAATATTCCCCCGGTGACTGTGTGAGTTTTGTGTAAACATGTTGATACACTTTGTTACAAACTGAGAAGAACATCAACCTCTCATAAATATTGTGTGTCTGAACATCCTCACATGACAATTCATCTTCCTATACACAATATATTGAAGAAAAGTGTTAATAATAAATATAAAGTTAGTAAAGATGTGAGAGTAAGAAGTAAACAAACCTGTTGTGTGTAACACAACTTGATGTTTTTCATGTTGTCGCTCCTTCTCCTCTTTTGTTGGACAAAGTTCCTCCTCGTACTCTGCTATGGTTCTTTCGCACATTTTCACACAATCACAACACTTTACACTCACACTTGATCTCTGCTTAGCGATGTGTTTTCATCACTTCCGCCTCTTTTTGTTAGCAGCTAACAAGCTAAACTAACTAGCAAGCTAAGCTAGCTGGAGAAGCATCAAAGTGCGCTCAGACTAATATACAAACAGTTAGTATTACTCTATTTAATAGAGTGTAATAAAGGACATATATGTGTACATGGACGCACAGATTAAGAACACTGAACTGTGACGACTGCAATAACGTCTTCACCGTCAGACGCCATCTTGCTTTATCCTCGCCCTGTTTGCTTCGCGCGCAGTCTTGTCAGATCTCGCGAGAGAAACAAGTAACCAGCTCTTTTCCAGATCTCGCGAGATAAACAAGTACAAACCAGCTCTTTTCCAGATCTCGCGAGAGAAACAAGTAACCAGCTCTTTTCCGGATCTCGCGAGAGAAACAAGTAACCAGCTCTTCCCCCCCACCCACGGTACAACTATTTCAACATTCTGAAAATAAAAATAAATGTTTACATTTTACATTTTCAAAACAAAGACTTACAACTTATTTTCGTAAACATATTCAAATATTTAACAATGTTTTGAAACAACAGTAGCATAAGGAAAGAAAAAAAAGAAACAAAATAAATATTACACTCATGATATTATTTTTGTCTTTGATGCTAATCGTTTTTATAATGTATTTTAGACTGTGGGAGGTTTTCATGTTATTTCTAAATTTCCTTTGACATTATGTATATTATATATAAATATATATATAAATATAAATATATATATATATATATATATATATATATATATATATATATATATATATATATATATATATATATATATATATATTTGAATTATTTTAATTTTTTATTTTATTCATTTATTTATTTATTTTTCTTTGATTAGCCATCCATCCATCCATTTCCTACGGCTTGTCCCTTTTGGGGTGGCAGGGCCTATCTCAAGCTGCATTCGGGCGGAAGGCGGCGTACACCCTGGACAAGACGCCAAGACAGTTTCAGTTTCAGACACACAATATTTATGAGAGGTTGATGTTCCTCTCAGTGTGTAACAAAGTGTATCAACATGTTTACACAAAACTCACACCGTCACCGGGGGAATATTCCAGAGAGCAGGTTAAGTGCAAACTCCTGAGTATGTAAAATGAAGTGTATTAATGAACTCATATCATGTTCTATACTTGGTGAATGTTCATTTTCATCTGGGAGAAAGCAAACCATCAGGTTTGAGTAAACAGTGCTATTTCAGTTTGAGCACATGAGAAGATAAGGTCCCTTAGTTTGATATTCACAGGTGAATCCAGCAGACTAGTAGAAAATCTTAGGTGTATTTCTGCTTTCCACAGGTTCTTAGCGGGATTTCCTCCTTTTGTCCTATGGCCCACACTACATTCTACAGTCCAGTAGGTGGCAGTATAAACCTTTCAAGTCATGGCTGCAAACTGCCAGTAAGAAGAAGTCATAGAGCTGGTTGCTTGTTTCTCTCGCGAGATCTGACAACATGTTTAAATAGAACAATTGACAGGTTGACAACATCCAAACAAACCAAGTCATCTCCAACACATCTCAACATTACACACATCCTCCAGGCTGACTTAGTCTAGATGATGAAGTAAGCTGGAAACTACATGCAAGTCATATAAAGAAAACATTTAAAAAATGGACTGCAATAATAAATAGAATAAAATACATACCCACAAATATTAACTACATTTATTGTACCCAACTTCTGTTGAGGCATACATTGTTTATTGCATAAAGGTCTGGGGACAGACATATAAAACAATCACACAACAATATTCATATTACACAACAGAGTAATAAAGACAATTAATAGAATGGATTATAAAGACCCAACAAATGATTCATAAAGTCACACATTTTAAAATGGTATACAACACAACAGTTCAAATGATGTACAAAGTAAATAATAATATGCTTCCAGAAGTGGTCCAGAAGATGTTTCAGATGTGAACCAGTAAATATGAACTAAGAGGGATTTATGTGTACTCAAAAGCAAAGGTATGAACACATCCATCCATCCATCCATCCATTTTCTACCGCTTATTCCCTTTGGGGTCACGGGGGCGCTGGAGCCTATGGTATGAACACATGTAAAACAAATATGTATATCATATAAAGGAGTTCATCTATGGAATCATCTACAATTAGAAAATAAAATATGAAACAGTTCATTATTGCAAAAAACATATATACAACACTATTATGAATAAGTATAAAAGTGAATTATGAATATCTACACATAAAATGTTTACTGTATGTAACATATTTTATGTACTGTTTATTCTCACCTTTTCAGTCAAATTGTTCTGTTCATTTTAAAGTACACAAATGTGTATATTAACTCATGTACTTGACTGAAATAAAAGCACTAATCTGAAGTGTCTAATCTATAAATGTTAGAATCATATTAACAAGATTGTGTTACACACACAACAATGATGTCACACATGTTATATGTGCTGATGTTAGAAAGTCAAAGTTAAAGTTTAGACAGTTTATTTCAAATCCTGCATCTTCATTTGCTGCTGCTGTTCTCACCAGCACACTTGTGTTTCTTACACTGGTACTTAGAAGACAATCTTTCACCACACACACTGCAACTCAACACTTTCTCTCCTGGGTGTCTTCTCATGTGTGCTCTAAGAGTGGTTAGGTGACGAAAGCTTTTGTTGCAGCTTGAACAGGAGTACGGTTTTTCATCAGAGTGCGTTCTCTTGTGTGATTTTAAATGGCGCCTTCGACTAAAATCTTTACCGCAGATTGAACATGAAAAAGGTTTTTCACCAGTGTGTGTTCTCATGTGAACTTTTAAATGTTCATTTACTACAAAACTTTTACCACATTCTGAGCAGGAAAAAGGTTTTTCTCCAGTGTGTCTTCCCATGTGTACTTTTAAATAATGATTTAGTACAAAACTTTTACCACATTCTGAGCAGGAAAAAGGTTTTTCTCCAGTGTGTCTTCTCGTGTGTACTTTTAAATTTTGAGTTAGTGCAAAACTTTTACCACATTCTGAGCAGGAAAATGGTTTTTCTCCAGTGTGTGTTCTCATGTGTACTTTTAAACTTTGAGTTAGTGCAAAACTTTTACCACATTCTGAGCAGGAAAAAGGTTTTTCTCCAGTGTGTGTTCTCATGTGTCTTTTCATATTGCTACGGTCATTAAAAGTTTTGTGACAGAGAGAACATGTGAAGTGAGTGTTGTCAGTGTGACATGTCTTATCATCTTTAGAGTCTTCATCATCAGTGTCAGGAGAGTGTGACGTTGTGTCCTCACTATCTGATAGTGGAGCTAAGATCTTGTCTGCTTGTGATCCTCCACAGTGGTCTCCATCAGCTTCTGTTGTCATGTGTTGTGTTGAGCTGCTGCTTGGAGGCTCCGCCTCTCTCTTCTCCTCACTTTCACTTTTGACCTCATCATCTTCACTCTTCACACTGATGAGGTGTCTCTTGTCTTCCTCTATGAAGTGGGGGGGTCAGCCGCTGTTTTTCTTCATCTTTAAAGAGGGGGGACTGTGGCTCCTCTTCTTTCACGTGGAGGTGCTGTGACCTCTTCTGCTCCATACTGGAGGACCCCTCCTGCTGCTCAGGTGGACGATATTTTTCACAGACGTCTGCAGGACACAAGAAGACAAACACATGCTGGGATGGAAATAGATAAGATTTTACCAATTCAGATTTCATTTTCGATTCTGCTTTTACGATTCGGTTATTTGTGGACTCACTTTTGCTTTCACATTCTGTAAAAAGGAGAAGAAACAGGTCGATTAGCATCAACTTTGACTAGTTGAGAAGTAACATGAGCGTACAAAGCCAACAGTGAGGTCTTAAGAGGCACAGATTTTACGGGTCCCCCATGAGGTGCCAGAGGGCCCTAAGGACACTATTCTGCTTTGAAAATATCCATAAAATAAAACTATTGTCCAGTAAAATTCCCAGGACATTCAATCAATCACAACTGGACTGTTAAAGTGAACATATACACATAAATATACAGTATACATATATATATATATATATATATATATATATATATATATATATATATATATATATATATATATATATACATACCCCGCCTTCCACCCGATTGTAGCTGAGATAGGCTCCAGCACCCCCCGCCACTACGAAAGGGATAAGCGGTAGAAAATGGATGGATGGATGGATATATATACATATACACATGCATATATACAGCCGCGATCAAAAGTTGACATACACTTGTAAAGAACATCATGTCATGGCTGTCAATCATTTCTACAACTCTTATTTTGATGTGATGTAGTGATTGGAGCACATACTTGTTGCTCACTAAAAAAGTTCATGAAGTTTGCTTCTTTTATGAATTTATTATGGCTCTACTGAAAATGTGAGCAAATGTGCTGGGTCAAAAGTATACATACAGCAATGTTAATATTTGCTTACATGTCCCTTGGCAAGTTTACCTGCAATAAGGCGCTTTTGGTAGCCATCCACAAGCTTCTGCTTCAATTTTTGACCACTCCTCTTGACAAAATTGGTGCTAAATGTGTTGTTTTTCTGATATAGACTTGTTTCTTCAGCATTGTCCAAACGACTTTGGGAAGGCCATTCTAAAACCTTAATTCTAGCCTGATTTAGACATTCCTTGATCACTTTTGAGGTGTGTTTGAGGTCATTGTCCTGTTGGAACACCCAAATGCGCCCAAGACCCAACCTCTGGGCTGATGATTTTAGCTTGTCCTGAAAGGGGAACATTATCACCAGACCTATGTAAGCATCAATATATATCTTGATGTTGCAGAAAAAAGACCATATATTTTTTTAACCGATTTCCGAACTCTAAATGGGTGAATTTTGGCGAATTAAACGCCTTTCTAATATTCGCTCTCGGAGCGATGACGTCACAACTTGACATCACATCAGGAAGCAATCCGCCATTTTCTCAAACACTGAGTCAAATCAGCTCTGTTATTTTCCGTTTTTTTCGACTGTTTTCCGTACCTTGGAGACATCATGCCTCGTTGGTGTGTTGTCGGAGGGTGTAACAACACCAACAGGGATGGATTCAAGTTGCACCAGTGGCCCAAAGATGCGAAAGTGGCAAGAAATTGGACGTTTGTTCCGCACACTTTACCCACGAAAGCTATGCTACGACAGAGATGGCAAGAATGTGTGGATATCCTGCGACACTCAAAGCAGATGCATTTCCAACCATAAAGTCAAAGAAATCTGCCGCCAGACCCCCATTCACTCTGCCGGAGTGTGTGAGCAATTCTGGGACAAAGGACCTCGGTAGCACGGCAAGCAATGGCGGCAGTTTGTTCCCGCAGACGAGCGAGCTAAACCCCCTGGATGTCTTGGCTCACACCGTCCCTTATGCCACCGAAGATGATCAAGAGAAGAATATCGACCCTAGCTTCCCTGGCCTGCTGACATCAACTCCAAAACTGGACGGATCAGCTTTCAGGAAAAGAGCGCGGACGAGGGTATGTCTACAGAATATATTAATTGATGAAAACTGGGCTGTCTGCACTCTCAAAGTGCATGTTGTTGCCAAATGTATTTCATATGCTGTAAACCTAGTTCATAGTTGTTAGTTTCCTTTAATGCCAAACAAACACATACCAATCGTTGGTTAGGAGGCGATCGCCGAATTCGTCCTCGCTTTCTCCCGTGTCGCTGGCTGTCGTGTCGTTTTCGTCGGTTTCGCTTGCATACGGTTCAAATTGATATGGCTCAATAGCTTCAGTTTCTTCTTCAATTTCGTTTTCACTACCTGCCTCCACACTACAACCATCCGTTTCAATACATGCGTAATCTGTTGAATCGCTTAAGCCACTGAAATCCGAGTCTTAATCCGAGCTAATGCCGCTATAGCTTGCTGTTCTTTCCGCCATGTTTGTTTGTGTCGGCATCACTATGTGACGTCACAGGAAAATGGACGGGTGTATATAACGATGGTTAAAATCAGGCACTTTGAAGCTTTTTTTAGGGATATTGTGTGATGGGTAAAATTTTGGAAAAAACTTTGAAAAATAAAATAAGCCACTGGGAACTGATTTTTAATGGTTTATATATACATGTACACATATATACATATACATTTTATATATATATATATATATATATATATATATATATATATATATATATATACATACACACACATTTTATATATATATATATATATATATATATATATATATATATATATATATATATATATATATATATATATATATATATATTTATATTTATATATATTAGGGCTGCAACCAACAACTAATTAGATAATCGATTAATCTGTCGATTATTGCTTCGATTAATCGATCAATAATCGGATAAAAGAGACAAACTACATTTCTATCCTTTCCAGTATTTTAATGAGAAAAAAACAGCATACTGGCACCATACTTATTTTGATTATTGTTTCTCAGCTGTTTGTAAATGTTGCAGTTTATAAATAAAGGTTTAGAAAATATTTAAAAAATTAAAAAGTAGCCTCTGCGCATGCGCATAGCCTAGATCCAACGAATCGATCACTAAATTAATCACCAACTATTTTTATAATCTATTTTAATTGATTTAATCGATTAGTTGTTTATTGTGTGTATGTCCTATAATCATGTGTATTGTGTGTATGTCCTATAATCATGTTTATTGTGTGTATGTCCTATAATCATGTTTATTGTTTGTATGTCCTTTAATCATGTTTATTGTGTGTATGTCCTATAATCATGTTTATTGTGTGTATGTCCTAAAATAATGTTTATTGCGTGTATGTCCTATAATCATGTTTATTGTGTGTATGTCCTATAATCATGTTTATTGTGTGTATGTCCTATAATAATGTTTATTGTGTGTATGTCCTATAATCATGTTTATTGTGTGTATGTCCTATAATAATGTTTAGTGCGTGTATGTCCTATAATCACGGCGTGGCGAAGTTGGTAAAGTGGCCGTGCCAGCAATCGGAGGGTTGCTGGTTACTGGGGTTCAATCCCCACCTTCTACCATCCTATTCAAGTCCGTTGTGTCCTTGGGCAAGACACTTCACCCTTGCACATGATACCATTTCCATGATCACTAGTGGTAATGGTGTGGCATGATACAATTTCTATCATCACTAGTGGTAATGGTGTGGCATGATACCATTTCCATGATCACTAGTGTTAATGGTGTGGCATGATAACATTTCCATCATCACTAGTGGTAATGGTGTGGCATGATACAATTTCTATCATCACTAGTGGTAATGGTGTGGCATGATACCATTTCCATCATCACTAGTGATAATGGTGTGGCATGATAACATTTCCATCATCACTAGTGGTAATGGTGTGGCATGATAACATTTCCATCATCACTAGTGATAATGGTGTGACATGATAACATTTCCATCATCACTAGTGTTAATGGTGTGGCATGATAACATTTCCATCATCACTAGTGGTAATGGTGTGGCATGATACCATTTCCATCATCACTAGTGATAATGGTGTGGCATGATAACATTTCCATGATCACTAGTGGTAATGGTGTGGCTATGTATGTGTGTAGTGTGCATATGTATGTATATATTCATGACATCACGAACTTCAGAGGCTGCAATATGACAACTGCAGATCAGAGTGCGACACTGGCAGAGGAGCTCAACTGTTTCTTTGCCCGTTTCGAAACCCCCCAGCGACACTCATCTGCTCCAGCCCTGCCCCCGCCCCCACCGGGCTCCGGCGCCACTCCACTCACTGTACAGGAGCACAGTGTCAGACGAGTGCTCCTGGCTGTGAACCCCAGGAAGGCTACCGGACCAGACGGAGTACCTGGAAAGGTGCTCAGGACGTGCGCCCACCAGCTCGCTCCCCCCCTCACCAGGATCTTCAACCTCTCCCTGGCTCAGGCAGTCATCCCATCCTGCCTGAAGTCATCTACAATAATCCCGGTGCCGAAGAAGTCTCCCATCACCAGCCTGAATGATTACCGACCAGTGGCCCTCACTCCGGTAATCACGAAGTGCTTCGAGCGACTTGTTCTCCAGCACATCAAGGACCATATCCCTCCAGACTTCGACCCCCACCAGTTCGCATACCGGGCGAACAGGTCCACAGAGGACGCCATCGCTGTTGCTCTCCACTCTGCTCTGAACCACCTGGAGCAGCAGCAGAGCTACGTCCGGATGCTCTCTGTGGACTATAGCTCTGCCTTCAATACAATAATCCCGGACAGACTCTGCAATAAACTGGACACTCTTGGCCTCCCCCCTCTCACAAACGCCTGGATAAGGGACTTCCTAACGGACCGACCCCAGAATGTGAGACTTGGCCCGCACCTCTCATCCTCCCGCACGCTGAGCATCGGCTCCCCACAGGGCTGTGTGCTGAGCCCCCTCCTCTACTGCCTTTACACCCATGACTGCAGTCCGGCCCACAGTGACAACCTTACCGTCAAGTTCGCCGACGATACCACAGTGGTCGGGCTCATCTCCAGGGGTGACGAGGCTGCCTACAGAGAGGAGGTCCTGAAGCTGACGGCCTGGTCTTTGGAGAACAACCTCGCTCTCAACACCAGCAAGACCAGAGAGATCATCGTCGACTTCAGGAGGAGCAGCACCGACCCTGCCCCCCTCTACATCAACGGCGAGCGTGTAGAGAGGGTCCACACCTTCAGGCACCTTGGAGTCCACATCTCTAATGACTTCTCCTGGACAGTCAACACCACATCAATCATCAAGAAGGCTCAGCAGCGGCTACACTTCCTTAGAGTCCTCGGGAAGTACAACCTGAAGCCTGACCTGCTGCTGACCTTCTACCGCTCGTCCATCGAGAGCCTGCTGACCTACTGTATTACGGTATGGTACGGCAGCTGCACTGCAGCAGACAGGGAGAGGCTGCAAAGAGTGGTCAAGACGGCTCAGAAGATCATCGGCCGCCCTCTCCCCTCTCTGACGGACATCTACACCTCCCGCTGCCTCAACAGAGCCAGTGCCATCATCAAGGACAGCACCCACCCTGGCGCTGACCTGTTCCACCTGCTGCCCTCTGGGAAGCGCTACAGGTGCATTAAAACCAAAACAAACAGGCTAAAGAACAGCTTCTTCCCCAGGGCCATAACCATCCTGAACGGACTGCCCCATTGTCCCTCATAACTGCCTTCTCTTCGGTGCAATAACCCATTCCACCAACCACCCTGTTTTTTTTATTTATTTATTTTTTGTTTTTTTTTCATGTATATATTCATTTCACACCATATTCATTGCACTTCTACATTTTTTATATTTTTATATATTTGCACATTGTTTTTCTAGCATGCACACATCGCACTGTATGGAATGGCCTCAATCTTGTTACCTTGCGTAATGACAAAAAAGCTGATTCTGATTCTGATATTTATAATTTATGTATATACAAGTTCATTAAGTTTGTCCGTTGTGTCCTTGGGCAAGACACTTCACCCTTGCTCCTGATGGCTGCTGGTAAGCGCCTTGCATGGCAGCTCCCGCCATCAGTGTGTGAATGTGTGTGTGAATGGGTGAATGTGGAAATAGTGTCAAAGCGCTTTGAGTACCGTACCTTGAAGGTAGAAAAGCGCTATACAAGTATAACCCATTTAATTATCTATCATTATTGTGTGTATGTCCTATAATCATGTTCATCTATAAAAACACCATAGTTGAAGGTCAGTTATTTTCATGTTGACATTTAAATGTGTCCTCTTAAACCAGCGCACTTAATTTCAATGTTTTTTAAAGGCATACTGAAATTAATTGTTTTATTTAAACGGGGATAGCAGATCCATTCTATGTGTCATACTTGATCATTTCCCGATATTGCCATATTTTTGCTGAAAGGATTTAGTATAAAACAACGATGATAAAGTTCGCAACTTTTGGTCGCTGATAAAAAAAGCCTTGCCTGTACCGGAAGTAGCGTGACGTCACAGGTTGTAGGGCTCCTCACATTTCCCCATTGTTTACACCAGCAGCGAGAGCGATTGGGACCGAGAAAGTGACGGTTACCCCATTAATTTGAGCCAGGATGAAAGATTTGTGGATGAGGAACGTGAGAGTGAAGGATTAGAGTGCAGTGCAGGACGTATCTTTTTTCGCTCTGACCGTAACTTAGGTACAAGGGCTCATTGGATTCCATACGCTCTCCTTTTTCTATTGTGGATCACGGATTTGTATTTTAAACCACCTCGGATACTATATCCTCTTGAAAATGAGAGTCGAGAACGCGAAATGGACATTCACAGTGACTTTTATCTCCACGACAATACATCGGTGAAGCACTTTAGCTACGGAGCTAACGTGATAGCATCGTGCTTAAATGCAGATAGAAACAAAAGAAATAAGGCCCTGACTGGAAGGATAGACAGAAGATCAACAACACTACCAAACTCTGGACCTGTAACCACACGGTTAATGATGTACCGCCTGACGAAGCCTAGCAATGCTGTTGCTAACGACGCCATTGAAGCTAACTTAGCTACGGGACCTCGACAGAGCTATGATCAAAACATTAGCTCTCCACCTACGCCAGCCAGCCCTCATCTGCTCATCAACACCGGAGCTCACCTGCGTTCCAGCGATCGACGGAGCGACAAAAGACTTCACCCGATCATCGATGCGGTCGGCGGCTAGTGTCGGATAGCGCGTCTGCTATCCAAGTCAAAGTCCTCCTGGTTGTGTTGCTGTAGCCAGACGCTAATACACAGATTGCATATCCAGCTTTCTTCTTTGCCGTCTCCATTGTTCATTAAACAAATTGCAAAAGATTCATCAACACAGATGTCCAGAATACTGTGGAATTTTGTGATGAAAACAGAGCTTTTTGTATTGGATACAATGGTGTCCCAATACTTCCGTTTCAACCCTTGACGTCACGCGCAAACGTCATCATACCGAGACGTTTTTAAGTGGAAGTTTCCCGGGAAATTAAAAATTGCACTTTATAAGTTAACCCGGCCGTATTGGCATGTGTTGCAATGTTAAGATTTCATCATTGATATATAAACTATCAGAATGTGTGGTCGGTACTAGTAATGGGTTTCAGTAGGCCTTTAAAGGGGAACATTATCACAATTTCAGAAGGGTTAAAACCATTAAAAATCAGTTCCCAGTGGCTTATTTTATTTTCCAAGTTTTTTTCAAAACTTTACCCATCACGCAATATCCCTAAAAAAAGCTTCAAAGTGCCTGATTTTAACCATTGTTATAAACACCCGTCCATTTTCCTGTGACGTCACATAGTGAAGCCAACACAAACAAACATGGCGGAAAGAACAGCAAGCTATAGCGACATTAGCTCGGATTCAGACTCGGATTTCAGCGGCTTAAGCGATTCAACAGATTACGAATGTATTGAAACGGATGGTTGTAGTGTGGAGGCAGGTAGCGAAAACGAAATTGAAGAAGAAACTGAAGCTATTGAGCCATATTGGTTTGAACCGTATGCAAGCGAAACCGACACGACAGCCAGCGACACGGGAGAAAGCGAGGACGAATTTGGCGATCGCCTTCTAACCAACGATTGGTATGTGTTTGTTTGGCATTAAAGGAAACTAACAACTATGAACTAGGTTTACAGCATATGAAATACATTTGGCAACAACATGCCCAGTTTTCATCAATTAATATATTCTGTAGACATACCCTCATCCGCTTTCTTTTCCTGAAAGCTGATCTGTCCAGTCCAGTTGGAAATGCATCTGCTTTGAGTGTCGCAGGATATCCACACATTCTTGCCATCTCTGTCGTAGCATAGCTTTCGTCGGTAAAGTGTGCGGAACAAACGTCCAATTTCTTAACACTTTTGCATCTTTGGGCCACTGGTGCAACTTGAATCCGTCACTGTTCGTGTTGTTACACCCTCCGACAACACACCGACGAGGCATGATGTCTCCAAGGTACGGAAAACAGTCGAAAAAACGGAAAATAACAGAGCTGATTTGACTCGGTGTTTGAGAAAATGGCGGATTGCTTCCCGATGTGACGCCACGTTGTGACGTCATCGCTCCGAGAGCGAATATTAGAAAGGCCAAAATTCACCCATTTAGAGTTCGGAAATCGGTTAAAAAAATATATGGTCTTTTTTCTGCAACATCAAGGTATATATTGACGCTTACATAGGTCTGGTGATAATGTTCCCCTTTAATGTTTTATATAAAAACTATCTTACATAGGAGTAAAAGGAAAACAAGAATATAAACATGAACAAGGGGTACATGTAAAAAATCAGGGAGTATTATGGCCACAATTTCAATGACTTTCACTCTTCTGTCATTGCAATGAATGACGTAAGGGGGCGCCACTGACTCCCATCATGTGATTTATTTTTTAAATGTTGATTTGTTTTTTAAACAAGCCACTTACCGTATTTTCCGCACTATAAGGCGCACCTAAAAACCACAAATTTTCTCAAAAGCTGACAGTGCGCCTTATAATCCGGTGCGCCTTATATATGGGTTAATATTAATATTAATTTTCATAAAGTTTCGGTCTCGCAACTACGGTAAACAGCCGCCATCTTTTTTCCCCGTAGAAGAAGAAGAAGCGCGCGGTGCATGCTGGGATATGTGACGTTTCATTTCCATTTGTGTGTTTATGTAAAGATCCCAAAATGGCTCCTATTAAGTGTGTTGTCTGTCTAATTATAAATAATGCAGACGAGGCGTGTTAACTGAGTTCTCAACGTTTACTCACAGCGTGCTCATAACCACATTCTAACTGCCAGCATACAACAACGCTTCTCAGGGCTACCGCGCATGCTCGTCACTATCGTTGCATGCTGGGTAGTGTAGTTGTTATATTTGCTAGCTCATAACATCACATTAAGAGACACGCTTACGCCCGTTATTCAGTACTCGCCGTCATTCCGGGTGGATTGACAAAAGACCTCCAGCCGCTAGATATTGGTGTCAACAGGGCATTCGAAGCTAGACTGCTAACTGCGTGGGAACAGTGGATGACAGAAGGCGAACACACGTGACGTTCACCAAGACAGGGAGACAGCGCCGGACGACATACGCCAACATCTGCCAGTTGATCGTAAATGCCTGGGCAGATATTTCGGTCACAACTTTGGTCCGAGCTTTCCGGAAGGCAGGATTCACAGAACTGCTGGACAACAGCGACACTGACTCCGATTACTTCGACGAGACGGAGCCGGCCATTTTGGATCCCACATTCGCCCAACTTTTCAATTCGGACACCGAAGGAGAAGAATTCGAGGGATTTATGAATGAAGAATAACTTCAGAAAGTGAGCGTTATGTTTATTTTGTGTGTTGTGACATTAACGTTCGAGCAACATTATGTTGCTATTGCTCTGCACTATTTTGAATTTTACTATGTTTGTGATTGCACATTTGCGTACATTTTGGGAGTGAACAGAGTTGTTTTTAGAACGCTGGTTTTTAATATATTATTAAAGTTTGACTGACCTATCTGACTGTTTTTTTGACATTCCTTTAGCGCAGTTAGATGCGGCTTACAACACGGGGCGGCTTATAGGTGGACAAAGTTTTGAAATATGCCGTTCATTGAAGGCGCGGCTTATAACCCAGGGCGCCTTATGGTGCGGAAAATACGGTACTTATTTTTAACAGAGCCCCTAAAGGAACATGGGGACAACATTTGTTTAGATATGTATCTGGTGTGCACCAGATAGTTTCTGGTGAGCACCAGACAGTATTGGCTGTGTGCGCATGGTTTGAGGGGTGTGTGGAAATGGCAGTTCAGGAGATAATTGGGCTGTATTTCCAACTAGGACTTTCCCCCATGTCCCTTTAGGGGTGTTGTGGCAACTATGCTACTGTATTTTAATAATGTTCATGATGGTGGTACTTGGAGATCCAAGTATATTCTGAGGTGGTACTTGGTGAAAAAAGTTTGACAACTACTGCCGTAGTGACATTGTAAACTACATTGGCAGACACCATTTTGTTATACCCAATACATCGCGCCCCCCCCCCCCCCCGAGTTAGAAAGTTCCAGAATTGTTCACGTTATACCATCTCATTGTGCAACATGTGAATGTTTAAAGTGGAACTAAATGTGATCTCTGAAAGGGCTACACATTATTTCCAAAGCAGGGCCCCCATCCACATATACAATACTAGTACATATCTGATGAAAAACAACATTATTTTTGTTATTTTAATTATAAGTGTGCCAAATCACCTATATTTGAACATTATCTAATGTAAATGACTGCTGTCTGATAATCACATTAATAACACAATAACAATCATGTGTCTGACTACACCTATTAATCACAATTAATCTAACACGTCATGTTCATGTTAATAATGAAATATAAAGTTAGTAAACATGTGAGAGTAAGAAGTAAACAAACCTGTTCTGTGTAACACAACTTGAGGTTTCTTGAAAACAGCGTCCAGTAGTTGACGTAGTCTTTTGTTCTCTTCTTTTGTCCGAGAAAGTTCTTCTTTGTACTCTGCTATCGTTCTTTCACACATTTTCACACAATCACAACACTTTACACTCACACTTGATCTTAACTAAGCGATGTGTTGATCAAATCCGCGTCTCTTAGTTAGCAGCTAACAAGCTAAGCTAACTAGCGCGCTAAGCTAACTAGCAAGCTAAGCTAACTAGCGCGCTAAAACAAGTAGCAAGCTAAGCGGGTCCAAAGTCCAAAGTTGACTGAGACGAGTGGAGTTTATCCTGACACGGAGGATGAATAAAGTGTAGTTAGTAGCAAGGCTTAGAAGCGTGTGTGGAGTAAAGGAGGACTTTGCAGCAAAGCGCATATCCTCCACGCATGCGTCACTTAGGGGCGGGGCCAAAGAGTCATAGTGATGGGCAAGTCATGAACGATTCATTCTAAATGTATGTTTTCATGGTGTCTACACAAAAAAGCACGGCAACAAATGATCCATCCATCCATTTACCTACCGCGTGTCCCTTTTGGGTCGCGGGGGTGCTGGAGCCTACCTCAGCTGCATTTGGGCGGAAGGCGGGGTACACCCTGGACAAGTCGCCACCTCATCGCAGGGCCAACACAGATAGACAGACAAGTATATAAACTGTATTTGACTTTAAATCAGATAAATATCATTCAACAACAACACAATGTGCAGACTATAATTACTGGTTTGCTGGTTTTACTGGTGTAAAATTCTGCATCCGAGAGATCACAACCATTGCAGCCATGCGTCCAAAACATAACATCATCTTGCAGGGACATAAGGACAAGCAAAAGTAAAGTGTCTGTTGTTTTACAATGTAATAATCTATTTAATAAGAAATGCTCAGAGAAAACCTTTTTTTTTAGTATTTATTGGAGGCCTCAAAAGACAAAGGCCGTCTGTTTACAGGAGAGTGTCACCTTTTATCTTAGCTCAGGAATGCATGGGGGAAGGGTTGGAGACAAGCGGGAAACTCTTAGCTAGGAAAAGTGTAGCTGCTGACAGAAGCACATTGTATATATGTTATATCATTTCATAGTTGGTTAGAGTAAATAAATACAATGTATAAATATAAGCTCATATTAAGAGCTGGTTACTTGTTTCTGGAAGAGTGATACTTGTTTCTCTCGCGAGATCTGACAAGACTGCGCGCGAAGAAAACAGGGCGAGGATAAAACAATTGGCGTCTGACGGTGAAGACGTTATTGCAGTCGTCACAGTTCAGTGTTCTTAATCTGTGCGTCCATGTACACATATATGTCCTTTATTACACTCTATTAAATAGAGTAATACTAACTGTTTGTATATTAGTCTGAGCGCACTTTGATGCTTCTCCAGCTAGCTTAGCTTGCTAGTTAGCTTAGCTTGTTAGCTGCTAACAAAGAGAGGCGGAAGTGATGAAAACACATCGCTAAGCAGAGATCAAGTGTGAGTGTAAAGTGTTGTGATTGTGTGAAAATGTGCGAAAGAACCATAGCAGAGTACGAGGAGGAACTTTGTCCAACAAAAGAGGAGAAGAAGCGACAACTTGAAAAACATCAAGTTGTGTTACACAATACAGGTTTGTTTACTTCTTACTCTCACATCTTTACTAACTTTATATTTATTATTAACACTTTTCTTCAATAGATTGTATATAGGAAGATGAAATGTCATGTGAGGATGATGCACTGATTGTTTTATGTTGTTCATAAAAACGAGACAGTTTCAGACACACAATATTTATGAGAGGTTGATGTTCCTCTCAGTTTGTAACAAAGTGTATCAACATGTTTACACAAAACTCACACAGTCACCGGGGGAATATTCCAGAGAGCAGGTTAAGTGCAAACTCCTGAGTATATAAATAAGAAAGGTAAGACAAAGTCAGAGTCAGTTACCATGGTAACTGACGCTGTAAACCTAGCCTGCTAGCTGGCAGGTTTGACAAGTTATTTATGTGTGTAAAAGCTATACTGACCTGTTATTTCCTTCATATTGGTCCAGCCATTAACCTACTACAGGGGTCGGCAACCTTTACCACTCAAAGAGCCATTTTGACCCGTTTCACAAATTAAAGAAAACAATGGGAGCCACAAAACTCTTTTGAAATTTAAAATGAAATAACACTGCATACAAAGTTTTTTTTTGCTTTGTGCTATGTATAAACCAGGGGTCTCAGACACGCGGCCCGTACCTTAATATGAAAATGTAATGTTAGTGTGGCCCACAAGTTTTATATGAATGCTGCTTGACAGCATCACACTTGCCAACCCTCCCGATTTTTCCGGGAGACTCCCGAATTTCAGGGTAACTATTCTCACGAATGTCTGCTGATTTTCACCCTAACAACAGTATAAAGGGCGTGCCGTGATGGCACTGCCTTTAGCGCCCTCTACAACCTGTATATGCAGCGTGCCAGCCCAGTTACATGTTGTATGCGGCTTCTGCAGACACACATGAGTGACTGCAATGCATATTTGGTCAACAGCCATACAGGTCACACTGAGGGTGGCCGTATACACAACTTTAATACTGTTACAAATATTCGCCACACTGTGAACCCACACCAAACAAGAATGACAAACACATTTTGGGAGAACATCCGCATTGTAACACAACATAAACACAACAGAACAAATACCCAGAATCCCATGCAGCCCTAACTCTTCCGGGCTACATTATACACCCCCCCCCACGTCGGTTGAGGTGGGTGGGGTTTGGTGGTAGCGGGGGTGTATAATGTAGCCCGGAAGAGTTAGGGCTGCATGGGATTCTGGGTATTTGTTCTGTTGTTTTTATGTTGTGTTACAGTGCGGATGTTCTCCCGAAATGTGTTTGTCATTCTTGTTTGGTGTGGGTTCACAGTGTGGCGCATATTAGTAACAGTGTTAAAGTTGTTTTATACGGCCACCCTCAGTGTGACCTGTATGGCTGTTGACCAAGTATGCCTTGCAGTCACTTACGTGTGTAAGCAGAGGCCGCATACAACATGTGACTGGGCCGGCACGCAGATAGTATGGTGAAAAAGCGGACGCCACGACAGGTCGTAGAGGACGCTAAAGGCAGTGCCATCACGGCACGCCCTCAATGTTGTTGTCCGGGTGAAAATCGGGGAATGTTTGCTCCGGGAGAGGCACTGAAATCCGGAAGTCTCCCGGAAAAATTGGGAGGGTCAGCAAGTATGCAGCTGAGCCGCATCAGAGTGATCAAAGAGCCGCATGCGGCTTTGGAGCCGCAGGTTGCCGACCCCTGACCTACTACAACACCTACTACATCGACCTACTCGATGTAGTGTGCATGCTGACTACTAGGTTGTGAGTTCAAACCCCGATTGAGTCATACCAAAGACTATAAAAATGGGACCCATTACCTCCCTGCTTGGCACTCAGCATCAAAGGTTGGAAGTAGGAGTTAAATCACCATAAAAGTTATTGCACTGCTGCTGCTCACTGCTCCCCTCACCTCCCAGGGGGTGATCAAGGTTAATGGGTCAAATGCAGAGAACAATCTGGCCACACCTAGTGTGTGTGTGACCATCATTGGTACTTTGACTTTTTAACGTGGCAGTGATTGTGGAAAAAACAAAGCCTGATCTACAGATGACATCTTGATCTCATACCATCTCAAACCAATTGGCGTTCATTATTAAGTGAAATGTCTTAAAGTCGCTTAAATGTGTCTTTAAAGGGGAACATTATCACCAGACCTATGTAAGCGTCAATATATACCTTGATGTTGCAGAAAAAAGACCATATATTTTTTTAACCGATTTCCGAACTCTAAATGGCTGAATTTTGGCGAATTAAACGCCTTTCTGTTATTCGCTCTCGAAGCGATGACGTCACAGCGGGAAGCAATCCGCCATTTTCTCAAACACATTACAAACACCGAGTCAAATCAGCTCTGTTATTTTCCGTTTTTTCGACTGTTTTCCGTACATTGGAGACATCATGCCTCGTCGGTGTGTTGTCGGAGGGTGTAACAACACGAACAGGGACGGATTCAAGTTGCACCAGTGGCCCAAAGATGCAAAAGTGGCAAGATATTGGACGTTTGTTCCGCACACTTTACAGACGAAAGCTATGCTACGACAGAGATGGCAAGAATGTGTGGATATCTTGCGACACTCAAAGCAGATGCATTTCCAACGATAAAGTCAAAGAAATCTGCCGCCAGACCCCCAGGAAAAGAGAGCGGATTAGGGTATGTCTACAGAATATATTAATTGATGAAAACTGGGCTGTCTGCACTCTCAAAGTGCATGTTGTTGCCAAATGTATTTCATATGCTGTAAACCTAGTTCATAGTTGTTCGTTTCCTTTAATGCCAAACAAACACATACCAATCGTTGGTTAGAAGGCGATCGCCGAATTCGTCCTCGCTTTCTCCCGTGTCGCTGGCTGTCCTGTCGTTTTCGTCGGTTTCGCTTGCATACGATTCCAAACGATATGGCTCAATAGCTTCAGTTTCTTCTTCAATTTCATTTTCGCTACCTGCCTCCACACTACAACCATCCGTTTCAATACATGCGTAATCTGTTGAATCGCTTAAGCCGCTGAAATCCGAGTCTGAATCCGAGCTAATGTTGCTATAAACTTGCTGTTCTATCCGCCATGTTTGTTTGTATTGGCATCACTATGTGACGTCACAGGAAAATGGACAGGTGTATATAACAATGGTTAAAATCTGGCACTTTGAAGCTTTTTTTTAGGGATATTGCGTGATGGGTAAAATTTTGAAAAAAACTTCGAAAAATAAAATAAGCCACTGGGAACTGATTTTTAATGGTTTTAACCCTTCTGAAATTGTGATAATGATCCTCTTTAACCAAGCAGCACTATGTTTTATCCAGATTAATCGAAAACATTTCCAGTATAACACTTTACTAATAAAATGTTCAATAGCCACAGCCCTATATTTCATGTACAATTTAATATTTAGCAGGTAGGAGTTAAATGTGTTTTGTTTGTGTCCTGTAGACATCCATCAGCTGATTGGACACCAAGAAGAATGTCTCCCTCATCTACAGGGGGACAGTTTCACTTTCGAGGATCCACAGCCCTCACATTTTAAAGGGGACAAGGAGGATCCACAGCCCCCTTATTTTAAAGAGGATGTGGAGGGAGAGTGTCCTGTAGGGCAGGAGGAGGATGATGTCAGCAAGTTTCCACTGACTGTTGTCTCTGTGAAGACTGAAGAGCATGAAGACAAAGCACCTGAGTCCTCACAGCTTCATCACAATCCAAGTAAGCACAACATCCACATATCATCTAATACAATGTTTGTGACACATGTTCATCCGGGGGCCACATTTATGACTAAAGATGGAGATATACTTGCTTTTTAACACCACCATTTAAAAATGAATGCTCATCAATCATCAACAGTATAATTGCTGGGGTGTAACCATGTGACCTAGAGGCCGTCCTTCTTACCTCACGTGGTCAAATGAAGGTAAACATTCAATATGGCTACTGTTTATTTACCTTTAGCAGCACACATGTCAGCGTATTTCAAAGCTTTAGTGGTGAAGATTAGGGATGTATACCACGTACCATTTTTTTTAGTACTGGTTCCTAATTATGTCGTCCATGAGGACCGTGAAGATACTGGACTAACGACACAACTATTTGTATTTTTAATTCCAGCTGACTGACGTAACTATGACATGTTGTCACATTGAGTTCAGCTGCCGCTGCTACACATTAAAATCAGCTTTGAATAATGACAAATAAGGAAGCAACAACACGCAAAAGATTGATGTGTGTGTTATTGTCAAGAAGATGACATAACTGCATTTCACCTTGCACTGCACACATAGTTGACTTCTTTAAGACTTCAAATAAACAGCTGTTTTTTTTCTTTTTTTTTTTCTTTTCTTTATTTAACCAGGTAAAAATCCCATTGAGATCAAAGATCTCTTTTCTAAG
The DNA here is from genome assembly GCF_033978685.3 of Nerophis lumbriciformis. Lineage (NCBI taxonomy): Eukaryota > Metazoa > Chordata > Actinopteri > Syngnathiformes > Syngnathidae > Nerophis > Nerophis lumbriciformis. The sequence continues at coordinate 27,481,994 of NC_084563.2, read as the reverse complement.
GGAGACCTGGCCAAGAGGGCAGCAGCAAGGTTACATTAAAAACAGTAAACAACACATAAAACATCAAATGTACAAAATTAAAACCTGCTGACATAACACATGTGCATACAGACAAGGTAAACAGTAAACAACACATGAAACATGACATTTACAACATTAAAACTTGCTGACACAACACATGTGCATACAGACAAGGTAGACTGCAATCCTTTGACAGAAGCTTTAAACTCATTCAATGTAACAAGGGTTTGAAGTTGAATATTGGATTGTAGGTTATTCCAAGCCTTCGCTGCTGAAAACCCAAATGGTTTCTTGCCCAGTTCAGTTCTTACTTTGGGGACGACAAATTGCAGAACATTCATTGAAAAAAGATTGTGACTTCCTTGTTTTTTTGTTAAAAGACAAGACGGATAAGATGGGGTGATACCCAGAATGGTTTTGTAAATGAACACATACCAATGATTGAGGCGTCGAGCACATAAAGATGTCCAGTTAACCATTGAGTATAACACACAATGGTGAGTAAGTTAACCATTGAGTATAACACACAATGGTGAGTAAGTTAACCATTGAGTACAACACACAATGTTGAGTAAGTTGGTGATGAATCTCAGTGTCCCGTGGTACACACTATCCAGCTTGTGGAGACAACCAGCAGTAGCATTCATGTACAACACATCTCCATAGTCAATAACAGGTAAAAAGGTTGTTTCCACCAATTTCTGTTTCACAGTAAAAGAAAAGCAAGACTTGTTTCTATAATAAAATCCCAGTAAAAGTTTCAGTTTTTTTTTTTACAACATACTGAATGTGCTCCTTAAAACTCAAGTGGTCATCAATTAAAAATCCTAAATATTTAAAAGCAGATACTAACACAATGTGTTGCCCATTTCTTGTTAAAATGTTCTCACACAGTGCTGATCTTATACAGTTTTTGATGTGGTAAAGAACATACACTTTGTTTTCTCTGCATTTAAAAGCAGTTGAAGATAGCAAAGTTGTTTTTGTACTCTGTCAAATGCTTGTTGTAGATATTTAAAGGCCTCAGCAGGAGTGGGTGCTGTGCAGTATATGACAGTATCATCAGCGTAGGAATGGAAAGTTGAGTTCGGAATATTCTGTCCAAGATTATTAATTAATAATTAATAATGGGCCCAACACAGAACCTTGAGGGACACCCTTTTTCACTTGCAGTACGTCCGAGAAGGAACCTTCTATCTGAACAGCCTGAGTTCTGCTTGTGAGGTCATTTGCAAACCATCCAACTGCTTGCTGAGAAAAACCAATAGCTGAAAGACGTTTGATTAAAATGACATGATCAACAGTATCAAATGCCTTTGAAAAGTCAATAAAGACGGACAGACAGCACTGCTTCTTGTCAAGAGCTTCAGTTACATCATTTATAAACTTCATAGCAGCAGTAACAGTACTGTGGTTTCTGCCAAAACCTGACTGAAATGGTGACATAATAAAGTTGGTGTCCAAAAAGTATTGTATCTGTTCACTGATAAGGGATTCAAGCACTTTTGCCAGAACAGAGAGTTTAGAGATAGGTCTGTAATCATTTAGGTGTCATGACTGGGTCTTGGGTGTGTGCTTTTCCGGGATGCAACGGAAAGTAGGCTCTGTAATTGCCTGTGACCGGGCTTGCTCTAGTGTAGTTAGTCAAATGTGACTTAAACAGCAGTCTATGTTCTTAGACAGGATGATGGCGCCTTCACCCTAACCAGGAAGGCGCCATCATCCTGTCTAAGAACATAGACTACTGTTTAAGTCACATTTGACTAACTACACTAGAGCAAGCCCGGTCACAGGCAATTACAGAGCCTGCTAGTCCGGGTGAGGAGTCAGTTAAGCTATAACTAGCCAGCACCAGGCTGGATAATTCCTGTACGCATAGCAATTTTCTTAGAATAACACACAACTCACATAATGTGTTTTCTGTTGTGAATGTGTCCGGGGTAGATATGCATTCTACTGAGGTGGCAAATCATGATGCGTTCAGTCGATCGCAGCATCAAGCAAACAATCTGAAAATTCCCGTCGTATCAATTCCTAGATATGGTCGAAACTATTTAAAGTGCACTACGTATAATAAACGCAACATTATTAATATTTCTACTACGGATAATTTAAACAAAAACTCGTCAAAACAGCCCAATACTTATAATATGGGCTTTTTAAACATAAGATCATTGTCTCCCAAAACGTTATTAGTTAATGAGGTCATTAGAGACAACAATCTGAACGTCATTGGTCTTAGCGAAACCTGGCTCAAACCAGACAAATTTTTTGCCCTAAATGAGGCATCTCCTCCTAACTATACGAATGCGCATATTGCCCGTCCCCTTAAAAGGGGTGGGGGGGTCGCACTAATATACAATGAAAACTTTAACCTTACCCCTAACCTAAATAATAAATACAAATCGTTTGAGGTGCTTACTATGAGGTCTGTCGCACCGCTGCCTCTCGATATGGCTGTTATCTACCGCCCCCCAGGGCCCTACTCGGACTTTATTAATGAATTCTCAGAGTTCGTTGCTGATCTAGTGACGCACGCAGACAATATAATCATAATGGGGGACTTTAATATCCATATGAATACCCCATCGGACCCTCAGTGCGTGGCGCTCCAGACTATAATTGATAGCTGTGGTCTTACACAAATAATAAATGAACCTACGCATCGCAACGGCAATACGATAGATCTAGTGCTGGTCAGGGGTGTCACCACCTCCAAAGTTATGGTACTCCCGTATACTAAAGTAATGTCCGATCATTACCTTATAAAATTCGAAGTTCTGACTCATTGTCAACAAACTAATAATAATAATAACTGCTATAGCGGCCGCAACATTAATGCTGCCACAACGATGACTCTTGCTGACCTACTGCCTTCGGTAATGGCACCATTCCCAAATTATGTCGGCTCTATTGATTACCTCACTAACAACTTTGACAATGCCCTGCGCAAAACCATTGATAGTATAGCACCGCTAAAACAAAAAAGGGCCCCTAAAAGGCGCACCCCATGGTTTACAGAGGAAACCAGAGCTCATAAATTATCATGTAGAAAGTTGGAACGCAAATGGCGCGCGACCAAGCTTGAGGTTTTCCATCAAGCATGGAGTGATAGTTTAATATCGTATAAACGCATGCTTACCTTAGCTAAAGCTAAATATTACTCAAATCTCATCCGCCTCAACAAAAACGACCCTAAATTTTTGTTTAGTACAGTAGCATCGGTAACCCAACAAGGGACTCCTCCCAATAGCTCCACCCACTCGGCAGATGACTTTATGAATTTCTTTAATAAGAAAATTGAACTCATTAGAAAGGAGATTAAAGACAACGCATCCCAGCTACAACTGGGTTCTATGAACACAGATACAACTGTATCTACGACGGATACTGCAATACAAAATAGTCTCTCTCTTTTTGATGAAATAACATTAGAGGAACTATTACAGCGTGTAAGTGGGATAAAACAAACAACATGTTTACTTGACCCACTTCCTGGGAAACTTATCAAGGAGCTTTTTGTATTATTAGGTCCATCAGTGCTAAATATTATAAACTTATCACTTTCCTCTGGCACTGTTCCCCTAGCATTCAAGAAAGCGGTTATTCATCCTCTGCTCAAAAGACCTAACCTTGATCCTGACCTCATGGTAAACTACCGACCGGTGTCCCACCTTCCCTTTATTTCGAAAATCCTCGAAAAAATTGTCGCACAGCAGCTAAATGAACACTTAGTGTCTAACAATCTCTGTGAACCTTTTCAATCCGGTTTCAGGGCAAATCACTCTACGGAGACAGCCCTCGCAAAAATGACTAATGATCTACTGCTAACGATGGATTCTGATGCGTCATCTATGTTGCTGCTTCTTGATCTTAGCGCTGCTTTCGATACCGTCGATCATTATATTTTATTAGAGCGTATCAAAACACGTATTGGTATGTCAGACTTAGCTTTGTCGTGGTTTAACTCTTATCTTACTGACAGGATGCAATGCGTCTCCCATAATAATGTGACCTCGGACTATGTTAAGGTAACGTGCGGAGTCCCTCAGGGTTCGGTTCTTGGCCCTGCACTCTTTAGTATTTACATGCTGCCGCTAGGCGACATCATACGCAAATACGGTGTTAGCTTTCATTGTTATGCTGATGACACCCAACTCTACATGCCCCTAAAGCTGACCAACACGCCGGATTGTAGTCAGCTGGAGGCGTGTCTTAATGAAATTAAACAATGGATGTCCGCTAACTTCTTGCAACTCAACGCCAAGAAAACGGAAATGCTGATTATCGGTCCTGCTAAACACCGACATTTATTTAATAATACCACCTTAACATTTGACAACCAAACAATTACACAAGGCGAATCAGTAAAGAATCTGGGTATTATCTTCGACCCAACTCTCTCGTTTGAATCACACATTAAGAGTGTTACTAAAACGGCCTTCTTTCATCTCCGTAATATCGCTAAAATTCGTTCTATTTTATCCACTAGCGACGCTGAGATCATTATTCATGCGTTCGTTACGTCTCGTCTCGACTACTGTAACGTATTATTTTCGGGTCTCCCTATGTCTAGCATTAAAAAATTACAGTTGGTACAAAATGCGGCTGCTAGACTTTTGACAAGAACAAGAAAGTTTGATCATATTACGCCTATACTGGCTCACCTGCACTGGCTTCCTGTGCACTTAAGATGTGACTTTAAGGTTTTACTACTTACGTATAAAATACTACACGATCTAGCTCCGTCCTATCTTGTCGATTGCATTGTACCATATGTCCCGGCAAGAAATCTGCGTTCAAAGAACTCCGGCTTATTAGTGATTCCCAGAGCCCAAAAAAAGTCTGCGGGCTATAGAGCGTTTTCTATTCGGGCTCCAGTACTATGGAATGCCCTCCCGGTAACAATTAGAGATGCTACTTCAGTAGAAGCATTTAAGTCCCATCTTAAAACTCATTTGTATACTCTAGCCTTTAAATAGCCCCCCTGTTAGACCAGTTGATCTGCCGTTTCTTTTCTTTTCTCCTCTGCTCCCCTTTTCCTTGGGGGGGGGGGGGGGGCACAGGTCCGGTGGCCATGGATGAAGTGCTGGCTGTCCAGAGTCGGGACCCGGGGTGGACCGCTCGCCTGTGCATCGGCTGGGAACATCTCTGCGCTGCTGACCCGTCTCCGCTCGGGATGGTGTCCTGCTGGCCCCACTATGGACTGGACTCTTACTATTATGTTGGATCCACTATGGACTGGACTCTCACAATATTATGTCAGACCCACTCGACATCCATTGCTTTCGGTCTCCCCTAGAGGGGGGGGGGGTTACCCACATATGCGGTCCTCTCCAAGGTTTCTCATAGTCATTCACATCGACGTCCCACTGGGGTGAGTTTTTCCTTGCCCGTATGTGGGCTTTGTACCGAGGATGTCGTTGTGGCTTGTGCAGCCCTTTGAGACACTTGTGATTTAGGGCTATATGAATAAAGATTGATTGATTGATTGATTGATTGAAAGTTGGCTCGGGCGAGACGGGAATGAAGGTACATGATTTATTTATTATTATCAAAAAAAAGGAATAAATGAAAGCGCGCACAGTGGCGGAGAATAAACTATGAAACCAAAAGACTATAGCAAAAAAGTACAAATGAAAAGCACGCACAGTGGCGGAGAACAAACTATGAAAAACAAAAAGACTATAAACATGGAACAAAAACTTACTTGGCTTGGACAAAAATAGTTGCATGAAGAATGGACATGGGATGAAGTGCCAGGCATGGACAGAGCATAAATGTGGTGATGTCGTCAGGACGAACAACAGAAAATGAAAAGCTTAAATAACACAGACATGATTAACGAAAACAGGTGCGTGACTCAAAACGTGAAACAGGTGCGTGACGTGACAGGTGAAAACTAATGGTTGCTATGGTGACAAACAAGAGTGCACAATGAGTCCAAACGTGGAACAGGTGAAACTAATGGGTAATCATGCAAACAAGACAAGGGAGTGAAAAGCCAGAAACTAAACAAAACATGACTAACACAAAACATGATTACACAGACATGACATTAGGAAGGGTCACCTCCTTTTAATAGGCGGATTACAAGGGCATATTTCCAATCCAAGGGGATTTTATTTGAAATTCGAGTAAAGTTAAAAATGTGAGTCAGTGGTCCAGCTATAATTTCAGCTGCCAACTTTAAAAAGAGCGGCTCCAACTTATCTGAGCCAGCTGGCTTTCTAGGTTTAAGTTCTTTTAGAGCCCTCATGACCTCTGTTGTGGTAAAGGGCGTAAAGTTAAAAACCTGGGTATTTTCAACGGTTCTTTCCGGAGTTAGCGGAACTTCAGTAAAGTTGTCAGAATTATAGAGAAAACCAGAGTTAATAAAATGATCATTATAATGACTACCCATTTCTCTTCTGTCACTTACTCTGACACCATCAACAAGTATACTAGGTGGGAGATTGACTGAATTACAGCAGGCGGACAAAGATTTGATGATTTTCCAAAACTTCTTTGGGTGTTTGAGGTTTTCAGTTGTTGTGGAAGAATAAAATTCTAATTTTGACTTTCCAAAGGAGGGAGGTAAATTGTTTTCTTAATTGTCTAAAATTCAACCAATCTGCTTCTAACCCTGACTTGCGTGCCCTGACCCAAGCAGCATTACGCTCATGCAATACATCTGACAGGTCCGATGTAAACCACTGATTGTCACGTCCTTTAACTCTACATTTTCTAAAAGGGGCATGTTTGTTCACTATATTCAAAAAAGTTTTCGTGAAAATATTTCCAAGCCAGTTCAACATTATCAAAAAGAGCAATTCTATCCCAATTAAAAAGATGAAATGTAAAAAAGCTTGCGTCTCAAATAATTTCATATAATGTTTTTCAGGAAGACGAGGCTTGCTTTTAGGAATCCTTGTGTCTCGCACTACTGCAATCACACAATGATCACTCACGTCATTAGGGAAAACACCAGATGCAACACATTTGAAGGGCATATTTGTTAGAATTAAGTCAATGAGTGTAGCTTTTTGAGGGCATTTAGGATTAGGTCTTGTAGCTGAGTTAATTAATTGTGTTGAATTTAGAGATTCACGCTGTGCTTTCAAAGAGACGGACACAGATGTGAGCCAGTCCCAGTTTAAATCACTATTTCATTGTATTTCAGTTGAGACAGAAGCATTACAAGAGTAGATAGGGAATTAGTAGGGGCAGATGGAGGCCTATAACACCCCACTACCATAATGTGGTGATTTCTAGCTAATTCGATTTCAAGTGCTAACAGTTCAAGTTCTTTACTTACTGATTCAGAGAGCACTAATTTAACATCAAACCTCTGCTTAATATATATGGCCACTCCACCACCTTTTCTTTGTCGGTCAGTATGATAGACATTATAGCCATGAATGTAAATATCTGTATCAAGCACAGATTGTTTAAGCCAAGTTTCAGATAAGACTACAATATCAGCATTTGTTGAGTTTATCCAGATCTTTATCATATCCAGTTTAGGGAGTATACTCCGAACATTGATATGAATAATCCCAAAACCAGATCTAGTTTTAAAATCTGCAGGTGTAAAACATTGTGCAGGTGTATCAGGGCCTGGATTAGTGTCAACATTTCATGAGAGCAAAAACAATAATATAACTAAACATTTGCGCTTAAAGTTACCATCTCTTGAGTCGGTCTTTAATCTGTGAAAGTAAGTGGTTACAATAGGGGAGGATGCATTAATGTTGACGTGATCTCTCAAAACAAGGAAACAATAAGAATGAATGGACTCTACCATAGTATGCAGCCATTTTGTTTTGTCCAAAGTCACAGAAATCTTCAACTGAGATAAGGCCGAGGTTATTTTGTCGCTGCCATTATGATGAATTGTCAAATTATCAATTATGTCAAACTGTGCATCTTGAAGTAGCATAGCTCGTGAGTGGGGGTGACCAGACCCATTTGGGACACCAGTAAAACCACACAAAAGTATAAAACACAATATAATAATATGTGACATAGTGAGAGGAGAAGTTCCACTTGTTTTACCACTTTTGAAGATGTTAGCAGACAGGGCTAAAGACTAGCAACCAAGGCCGACGGGTGGAAGCCCGTAGACAAAGCCAATGGGTGGAGGCAAACAGCAGGTTGATGGAAGGCTAGTAGGCAGGTCGATGGTGGAAGGCTGGTAGGCAGGTCGATGGTGGAAGGCTAGCAGGCAGGTCGATGGTGGAAGGCTAGCAGGCAGGTCGATGGTGGAAGGCTAGCAGGCAGGTCGATGGTGGAAGGCTGGTAGGCAGGTCGATGGTGGAAGGCTAGCAGGCAGGTCGATAGTGGAAGGCTAGCAGGCAGGTCGATGGTGGAAGGCTGGTAGGCAGGTTGATGGTGGAAGGCTAGCAGGCAAGTCGATGGTGGAAGGCTAGGAGGCAGGTCGATGGTGGAAGGCTAGTGGCGCTGTTGGTAGAGTGGCCGTGCCTGAGGGTTCCTGGTTCAATCCCCACCTTCTACCAACCTAGTCACGTCTGTTGTGTCCTTGAGCAGGACACTTCACCCTTGCTCCTGATGGGTCGTGGTAAGCGCCTTGCATGGCAGATCCTGCCATTAGTGTGTGAATGAGTGAATGAGACGAGATGAGTAATGGCTAAGTACAAAAATGAGTCAACATTTTTGAATGAAAGAAACTGGTGTTCTAAATGTGTCCTCTAGATGTCGCAATAGCAATTCTTTGTATCTTTGTAGATGATGCTACATATGTAAAACACAACTAAAACACATGATGTTAGCGCACCAGTCGGGGAAAATGAGCAAACTACATCAATAACATCCTGTAATTTGATTTTGATATTATTTATTTATCTTGATAGATTGAAAATGAACACCAATGAGTTGACTGATGAACATTATCACATACTTGATTCTGAAAGTGTAAAAAAGGACAAATAAAGATAGAATACTATTGTATGTAAAAAACAACAACAACATGATGTGTACTTTTTCAGAATGTGTTTGTTCTATTTTTAAACAAAGAAAACAATCTGCAATTGTCTTTATTTTTTACGTTATCTTGCCGTGATTTTACCAGTCCGGCCAACTTGGAGTAGATCTTCCTCCACGTGGCCCCCCATCTAAAATTAGTTTAAACACCCCTGGCCGAGATCTTCGAAAAGCAGATACGAGAAAAAAATCTAATTATGAAACGGAATAGATCCCTAAAGATTTGTTGAGTAATATCAAGGATTATCCGTCGGTGGCGTTCCCAAACATGTGGAACTATCTTGAGTTCCAGACGTCATTCTACACCACAAATTGTGGTTAAGTTTAGAGATAAAGTTTAGGTGTCATAGACCGTATACAGAATAAAATATTTACACACTTTATATCAGTGAGTGTAAAGTTAAGAATGCCTCAATCAATGCTGCTTTGTACTTATAAAAAAAACGTGCTCCTCATTAAATTTCCAAGTCTGTTTTTGTACTCACTTTTGAATGAATTTTAGTGGCTGGGACAAAATGAAGTATTTCCGTGTTTTTATTGGTTGTTTTGTTACACTCTTTTAACACAACACACAAAAGAACACGAATAATGTCATTGTGTTAACAGTGTCAGTCAGTCCAAAACTATTTCTATTCTCTCTTTATCTTTTTGACTTATTTACCCAACAGACGTTCAACAGCCCCTTCACATTAACGAGGAAGAGGATGATCCACAGCCCACCCACATTAAAGAGGAAGAGGAGGGAGAGTGTGTTGTAGGGCAGGAGGAGGATGATGTCAGCAAGTTTCCACTGACTGTTGTCTCTGTGAAGACTGAAGAGCATGAAGACAAAGCACCTGAGTCCTCACAGCTTCATCACAGTCCAAGTAAGCACATATCATTTTATTCTCAGGGCATTCAATCCATCACAACTGGACTGTTCACTTTGTCTTAGAAGACTCATCCAAGTAGGCTTCATCACTTCATGCTCATACACTTCAAGTCTTAAATCTAATCATTGGAATTTAGAGGGGAACTGCACTTTTTGGGAATTTTTCTATCGTTCACAATCTTTATAAAAGACATGATGGTGGATATATATTAAAAACAATCGCATTCTAAGTAGGGCTGTGCGATATGGCCTTTTATTAAAATCTCTATTTTTAGTCCATGTCACGATACCCCATATATATGTGTACATTTTGCCTTAGCCTTGAATGAACACTAATGCATATAATCACAACAGTATGATGATTCTATGTGTCTACATTAAAACATTCTTCTTCAAACTGCATTAATATATGCTACTTTTAAACTTTCATGCAGAGAGGGAACCACAACTAAGTCAATTTAGCAAAAGTGTATTTATTAAACAGTTATTAAGCAGTGGTACAAACATTCATGTCATTTCAAAACAAAGTGCAAGATTTTCAGACATTTTAAAACAAGCTATTAGTGCACTTTTGTGCATGATGTCACTAAGATGACATATCAAAAGAACACTAAATTAAAGTACACTTTATGTACAGAATGCCACTACAATAGTTTAAAACAAATAAAGTGCACTTTTGTGCATGATGTCACACAAGATATGTCAATAAGTGTCAAATAAAAATGAGCTGCATAATAGGAAATCAAATAGTGTATGTCCTTCACTATGTGGTAGGTTCCTGCGGACGTTATCTCCTTCTGTTGTTGACTATTTGTTTCATACGGTGTTTATCTGGAAATGGTTGCTTGGGCATTTTGTGGGTGTGGCACTGAACGGAGATGTTGACATGCGGAGTTTCAAGCACTCCTCATTCTCTAGCGGGTGACTTTTCAAATGATGCTACATTATCAGTGCTGCTACTTTTTGTAGCAACGCTTTTGCCGCATACTTGTTCACTATCTACCCGCTTGAAGCCAAACCACCGCCAGATGATGGGCCTCCTGCTGTTTGTCTCGGGAATTAATTCTGCCTTCATTTGTTACCAGATTGGCACCTTCTGTGTCTCGTATTACCACTAGCACCACAGCTAACGTTACCATGCCGCTACCTGTCTGCTCCGTGAGAGCGTATGACGTTGCACACGTGACAGTATGTGACGTATGTAAGAATGTGCGTTTGTTTTATGTCTCTGTGAGAAGGAGAGACAAGAAAGAGTGAGAAGAGCCTGTAGTGTAATGCCTGCAGCTAAAAGCAACTGTGTGAGAACATAGACTCCAATATCACCATATAGTTATTTTCTATATCGCACAGAGACAAACCCACGATATATCCAGTATATTCCATACATCACCCAGCCCTAATTCTAACTCATAAATGTAAATAAAAGTCCACTTGCAATGGAGCCAATGGGAGGTCCTCTATAACCATCCAAAATACACCAACAATACTCCATTTGCATTTTGTGGCTTAAATGTCCACCAAGCGTTAGTTGAGTTGAGTTTATTTGGAACATGCAAGCATACAACATGATACATCACACATGCATGCATACAACATGATACATCACACATGCATGCATACAACATGATACATCACACATGCATGCATACAACATGATACATCACACATGCATGCATACAACATGATACATCACACATGCATGCATACAACATGATACATCACACATGTATGCATACAACATGATACATCACACATGCATGCATACAACATGATACATCACACATGCATGCATACAACATGATACATCACACATGCATGCATACAACATGATACATCACACATGCATGCATACAAGCTATATATTCAACATGATGTATTATTATAACTGATCTTTTTTGTAACACAGTTAATGAATGAAGTGTACTTTTGTAGTTATTTCCCATATTTCTACACAATAAGTCAGATATGTAACACTAGTGAGCAGTAGAGAATATGAAGTCATTATTCATCAATTATTATACCTAGACATGTGGTTTCATTTGCTCTTTGAATTTCTATTCCGTCTATTTGTGTTTGTGTTTGACTTTCTCTTCTACTGTTACCAAATAGCATTATTTTACTTTTACTGAGATTCAAATATTGTCAAAGCATCTTTTTAATGTGTTCATTTCTTCTGTTATTATTTGTATTGTCTTCTGTGTGTTCTCTCCTGAACAAAACACTGTTGTATCATCTGCAAATAATACCAACTTTAAATCTTTTGTAACTTTACAAATGTCATTTATATAGAGATTGAATAATTGAGGTCCTAGTATTGATCCCTGAGGTACATCACAGGATATATTTAGTGTTGTAGAAGTGTGTTGGCCTAGCTTCACGTATTGTTTCCTGTTGGTTAAATAACTTATTTTCCAGTTTAAGACCAACCCTCTGATGCCATATCCTTCTAGTTTTTTGATGAAAATATTGTGATTAATTGTGTCAAATGCTTTAGTTAGATCCAACAACACTGCTGCTGCACATTTTTTACTATCTATTGCATTGCTCATTTCTTCTGTCATTTCAATTAAAGCCATCAAAGTTGAAATATTAGCTGTGTATCCATATTGGTTCTCTTCTAGTATTCTATGTTTGTTTGTGAAACTCTCTAATCTATTATTGGACACTTTTTCAATGATTTTAGAAAACTGTGGAAGCAAAGAAACATGTCTATAATTTGTAAATTGGTGTTTGTCTCCAGTCTTATAAATTGGTGCAACTTCAGCTATTTTCATTTAGTTTGGGTATTTGAAATGATAGGTTACTAATATACATGAATGGTCCTGAGATCTCTTCTAGAACCTTTTTTATGGTTTCCATATCAATTCCATTACAATCAGTTGAAGTCTTAGATTACAGGATTATAACTATTTCCTCCTGTGTCACATTACTGAGGAACATGGAGTTGGGATTTGGCTCTATGGTATCATTATAGTCCTCAATTGAAACTGGGTCTGGAATCCTTTCTTCCAATTTTGGTCCAATATTTACAAAGTAATTATTGAAGCTTTCAACTACTTCCTTCATGTTGTCATTATGTGTGTTTCCGTCTAAGAAGTATTGGGGGTAATCCCCCCAAATATAAGCTTTGGCTTCAGCCTATTCCTTTTTCCATCATTCTTTTTCCTTTATTTTTGTGTGTAAATGTTTATGACTGTTAAATATGTATCATCTGTACTGTTAAACTGGTCACACAGAATGGTTGATGGTTGATTATATGATGGAAATAAACTTATTTCATTAAAATAAACATATGGGACGCAGGTTGTTTTACGTCAGCACCAGAAGTGGTCAAATCAGCTGCTCACCTGGCAGGTTTTTTGGGGATGAATAGGGAAGTCCTTCTTTAGCTGCCGTCTTGTTTTATCATATATTGCTGCCTTTGCACCTGTCAATGTTCACTTTTGTATGCACATTAAATCAACAACACATCTTGACTTTGGAGCAATGTTCACAGACTCTAGTATTTGGCTCTCTATTAGATGTGACAGTGCCTACCTCTTTAGGACCACCCTTTCTAGATATATAAAGATGTGTATTTACAACATTAATATACACATACTATGCAAATATAAAAACGGTAAGCTTTTAGTTAATTTTAATAAGTTTTGTTTTAAATGTTTTGTTTGTAATTGGTTTTTAATCTTCATTATTTACTTCAAGTTATAACAGTATGTCTCTATATACATATTTATTTTATACATTTCGGCCAAAGGAGGCACATTTCAATTTCTTACTCACACTTGTTATTACATATGTTGACCAGAGGGGGATGAATAGGGAAGTCCTTCTTTAGTCCTTCTTTAGCTGCCGTCTTGTTTGATCATATATTGCTGCCTTTGCACCTGTCAATGCACATTAAATCAACAAAAAAATCCTGACTTTGGAGCAATATTCACGGACTCTAGTATTTGGCTCGCTATTAGATGCAATGTTATTGGGACCATGATTTTTGTCATCACTTGTTCACACCTCCTCATGTGGAAGATACTTTTCCTTCTTCATGTCTCAAGAAGGGTAGAAATACTAGAAGAAATACATGAATGCATACAGTGGAGTGCGGGGAACCCTAGAGGTAGTTGTAAGGTGTCCCCATCTAAATGACAGATAGTTAACAGCAATGGACCCTCACTGGGTCCATTTGTACACTCTCAGTTACATTCTTTCTTTCTTTAGTTGATTTGGAACATGAACACACTTACAGCATAATACATCACACACTTTCATATCATTTCACTTTACATCATGTCCGAAAAGGAGTAGGAAGAAGCAGAGCTTATTTAATCTTACCTCTTTCCCACTTCAGAGCGTTTACAAATATATACATTCATTTACTGACCTTTTTATGGTAAAATGACATCCGTGAATGAGTAATACAACAGTTTTGTAATATATCATTAATTAATTCAGTGAGATGAAGAATATCTTATTTTCAATAAGGTTGAAAGTGTTTCTCATAATTCTTCTTCTTTGTACTTTGTAAGCACTATTCATTTGAACAACCTCTGAAAGTGGATCATATCAGTACAATGTTTAACTTCTTTACTTCATCCATTCCATCATTTAATTCCACATACTGATATACTAAAGGTCTTAAGTGTTGTACGTGCATACAAATGTTTTAAATTACATTTTCCTCTAAGATTATATTTCTCCTCTTTAGTTGAGAAGAATTGTTGTACATTCTTTGGTAGCAGGTTATAGTTTGCTTTGTACATCAATTTAGCTGTTTGCAATTTTACCAAATCATTGAACTTTAATATTTTTGATTCAATAAATAAAGTGTTTGTACAAACCCCGTTTCCATATGAGTTGGGAAATTGTGTTAGATGTAAATATAAACGGAATACAATGATTTGCAAATCATTTTCAACCCATATTCAGTTGAATATGCTACAAAGACAACATATTTGATGTTCAAACTCATAAACATTTGTTTTTGCAAATAATCATTAACTTTAGAATTTGATGCCAGCAACACGTGACAAAGAAGTTGGGAAAGGTGGCAATAAATACTGATAAAGTTGAGGAATGCTCATCAAACACTTATTTGGAACATCCCACAGGTGAACAGGCTAATTGGGAACAGGTGGGTGCCATGATTGGGTATAAAAGAAGATTCCATGAAATGCTCAGTCATTCACAAACAAGGATGGGGCGAGGGTCACCACTTTTTCAACAAATGCGTGAGCAAATTGTTGAACAGTTTAAGAAAAACCTTTCTCAAGCAGCTATTGCAAGGAATTTAGGGATTTCACCATCTACGGTCCGTAATATCATCAAAGGGTTCAGAGAATCTGGAGAAATCACTGCACGTAAGCAGCTAAGCCCGTGACCTTCGATCCCTCAGGCTGTACTGCATCAACAAGCGACATCAGTGTGTAAAGGATATCACCACATGGGCTCAGGAACACTTCAGAAACCCACTGTCAGTAACTACAGTTGGTCGCTACATCTGTAAGTGCAAGTTAAAACTCTCCTATGCAAGGCAAAAACCGTTTCTCAACAACACCCAGAAACGCTGTCGGCTTCGCTGGGCCTGAGCTCATCTAAGATGGACTGATACAAAGTGGAAAAGTGTTCTTTGGTCTGACGAGTCCACATTTCAAATTGTTTTTGGAAACTGTGGGCGTTGTGTCCTCCGTACCAAAAAGGAAAAGAACCATCCGGATTGTTATAGGCGCAGAGTGTAAAAGCCAGCATGTGTGATGGTATGGGGGTGTATTAGTGCCCAAGACATGGGTAACTTACACATTTGTGAAGGCACCATTAATGCTGAAAGGTACATACAGCTTTTGGAGCAACATATGTTGCCATCCAAGCAACGTTACCATGGACGCCCCTGCTTATTTCAGCAAGACAATGCCAAGCCACGTGTTACATTAACGTGGCTTCATAGTAAAAGAGTGCGGGTACTAGACTGGCCTGCCTGTAGTCCAGACCTGTCTTCCATTGAAAATGTGTGGCGCATTATGAAGCCTAAAATAGCACAACGGAGACCCCCGGACTGTTGAACAACTTAAGCTGTACATCAAGCAAGAATGGGAATTAATTCCACCTGAGAAGCTTCAAAAATGTGTCTCCTCAGTTCCCAAACGTTTACTGAGTGTAACATGTAACACAGTGGTGAACATGCCCTTTCCCAACTACTTTGTCACGTGTTGCAGCCATGAAATTCTAAGTTAGTTATTGTTTGCACAAAAAAATAAAGTTTATGAGTTTGAACATCAAATATGTTGTCTTTGTAGTGCATTCAATTGAATATGGGTTGAAAAGGATTTGCAAATCATTGTATTCTGTTTATATTTACATCTAACACAATTTCCCAACTCATATGGAAACGGGGTTTGTATATAAGACTTCCACAATATGGACTCATTTAGCCTTTTCAAATCAAGAACACACTTATTCCAGAATGCTTATTCACTTTCATTTCAGCTATTTCTAGTTTCTTGTCTAAACTGACATTTTCTGTTTTATATTGTTCAATGTTGTAATGTTTGTATCGTCTCTAGAAAGGCACCTTATAAATAACATTGATTATTATTATTCGTATTATTTTTAAACAGAGGATTTGGTCCTTTCACATCATCTACAACCTTTTTTTTCTTCCTGAGAATTAAAAAAACAACAACTAAAATGGCGGAAATTTACTAATTTTTTGTCATGTTTATTTTCATAGCTTCTTTCAAGCCAAACAAAGGAAATAAGATTATTTTGCCAGAGCACAGTTGTATCACTACTAGAGTTATTTTGTTAAAAATAAAGGATTTTGCGTTGTATTAATATGAGCAGCAACATTTAAATGGTACTATATGTAGGACTTTACAATACTGTACTGCCATCTACTGGTGACTTTTGGCTACCGCACCATAAATTGACGTGCAGGCGAGAGGCAGTAGCTTAGTTTCACTTTCACTTTGCCTTTTACCTCATTTTTCGTTATCTTCAGAATAAAATACAGGACCAAAATGTAGCGTTTTATAGGGCAGGGCCGACATCTGGGCAACTGAGCTACATACGGGTTCTTCGAGCCATAGCAACCTGACTGGCGTTGAAAACAAACCGTCGCCATTACTCTTTAACCTGTCGACCTGCGCTGATTAAACCCGTCATTCTGCCTCCAAAATGCCAAAAAACTGTGTTGTTTTTGGTTGTGCAAACCACAACTGGAAACAGGGAAAACAATGGTCGTATTTTGTTCTGCCAAAGCGTGCTAAAAGCCCACAGAGACGAGACAAATGGCTCGCAGCTTTACACCGGGAAAACGAGGACGGTTCTCACTGGAGTCCCCCAAAATCCCGGGTCGTGTGTTCGGATCACTTCGTTTCTGGTAAATATAAGGAACAAAAATCCACCTTCTTAACCACAACTTGGCTATACCGTCCATGCTAATGTTGAACCCGTTGAATTTTTACTGAATAACGTTCGACAGCTGAATTTGTTGTTGTTGCACAACAATAACATACGGTATAAAGGCTATTTCCAGTAATTCAGCAAATAATAAATCATAATACTGAACTGAATTTGAATGAGCTCTCTACAGATATAATAAATATACAGATACTGGTAGCCACCGTGTCATCCTTATTATCATTTATCAACATACCTTGGGTGATTTAACAATTTTTATGTGATTTATTCGTTATATAACAACCAAAGCTAACAACCGACCTGGTGCGCTTGTGAGGTAGACATAAAGATTTCCAAATTCCATGTCCGGCCATTGTGTAGGATTATCAGTCCACGCATCTGCTGGAAGGCGGTAAGGGCAGTCGTTTAATCCAACTACAGAACATTTTAACTCGTATCTTAACCTAGCCTCACTGGAAATACTATTTACATAATCATACGCCATTTAGAACAGTTTAAAATGCCGTGAAACCTCGTTAAATGCCTTTTCTGTCAATGCTGTGTTCGCTGTGAGCTGGTTTGTTTTCAACGAATTCAATATGGCGACCGGTTGCTAGGGGATTGGCAGGCGGAAGTGACGTAGGTCCGCCCTCGCCTATCGGTGAATAATACAACAATATATACATCATTTTAGTTCATGTAACAATTACAACAAAATAATAAAATTAAACATTTTATTACAAACAACAGTTTTAACAAAGTCAATAATGCAAAATAAATGTAGAAAATCAAAAAGTGATCACGCTCCTGATTTACTACAAAGCTTTGAGTCTTCTGCGCATGACACATCTCGCGAGAGCAGAGCAGTCAAAGACGAGAGCAGAACCGTCTTGTAACGTCAAGTGTGCCAACTGTCGTGAAAGCACATCGACGAGAAAGACGTGAGAAGGACGCTAATAAGTCAGTCTTATTATTTGTTCTCCAGTTTGAAATATTTACGTCCTATAAAATAAATATTTGATTCTTTATTCAATGATAAAATGGTCTTGATGCGCTAGAAGCACTTTGCTGCTTCTCGTGCTCGTTTATTGTTAGTTAGCTCAGCTCGCTAGTTAGCTTAGCTTGTTAGCTGCTAACAGAAGTTATCAACACATCGCTAAGTAGAGATCAAGTGTGAGAGTAAAGTGTTGTGATTGTGTGAAAATGTCTACATTACACATGTTGAGAGCGTTGGTGGATCAGCGACTAACTGCTGCCGTTGAAGAAATATTTGTAGTGTTAGAAAGAACGATAGCAGAATACGAGGCGGAACTTTCTAGAACAAAGGAGGAGAACAATCGACTACTAGACGCTGTTTTCAAGAAACATCACGTTGTCTTACACAGAACAGGTTTGTTGACTTCTTACTCTCACATGTTTACTAACTTTATATTGACTAATAACAAGAAAATGACATTTTAATGTATAGTATAATCACAATGACCGCAAACATGTAAGTGTCTTGTTTGCAACTTGCTTAAACTAAAACTAAAAATCAATGACTAGCTTGTTACTATTGGTAGACACACATATACAGGCCTCCAATTGGAACTTTTTAAGGTTAAGGAAAGTGTTACCTTAAAGGAGGGCTCATATGTTAGGGCACCAAGGCAAACATTATGTTATTTCAAGGCAGGGGCTCCATATATATATATATATATATATATATGTGTATATATATATATATATATATATACATATATATATATATATATATATATACATATATATATATATATATATATATATATATATATATATATACATATATATATATATATATATATATACATATATATATATATATATATATATATATATATATATATATATATATAAAGTGAGCATAGTGTCCCAATATGCCGGCCTACCTGGTCGGTCTAGGGTGCATGTGCCTGACCTAAGTTCAGGGAACACCTGATGTCCTTCCAGACCCTGATGCAACTAGAGTATCTCTGGGAAAATCTTACAGCAACTCGGCTGTTCTCGTTGTCGGTTAAACATTGACACATGCTTCCAAAATGGCTGCGCCATGTTGTTTATACTGATTAATGTTAATTATGCAATGTCTTGTTATCACGGTTATTGTGACCACAATTATCACGGTTATCATTATTATTGAGGTCATTTTAAATGTGCTCAACATTTTCAAAAACTACTTATACTGAAATCCTTTTACCAAGTTTTAGGTTGTTTTTTTTTAAACACAAACTGTGTCAGAATATATATATGTACCTCAAGTAGAAAGTTGAATGTGCATCTGAAAGCAACACAAGCATTATAAACAAAGTAATATGGCAGAAACAAAATAATAATATAAATATATACAAATAAATGTGAACAATTTGTAAGATGGCACCTTGTGGATATAAGATGTAACTGCACTTTTTGTCCATATAAATACAAGTAGTGTTCATGTATAAGATCTAGTCTTACACCTAGGACTGCACGTTTATGGGCAAAATAATAATTAAGGTACTGCACCTCAGTGTATAAACTAGTGTGCCGGCAGACGCCACCATGCAGTCCGGTGGGCCGGTAGACGCCACCATGCACTCCGGTGGGCCTACAACCTACGGCACCACCATCCTGTCCGGTGGGCCAGCAGCAGACGGCGCCACCATCCTCCTCTCCGGTGGGCCAGCAGCAGAGGGCGCCACCATCCTCCTCTCCGGTGGGCCAGCAGCAGAGGGCGCCACCATCCTCCTCTCCGGTGGGCCAGCAGCAGAGGGCGCCACCATCCTCCTCTCCGGTGGGCCAGCAGCAGAGGGCGCCACCATCCTCTTCTCCGGTGGGCCAGCAGCAGAGGGCGCCACCATCCTCTTCTCCGGTGGGCCAGCAGCAGAGGGCGCCACCATCCTCTTCTCCGGTGGGCCAGCAGCAGAGGGCGCCACCATCCTCTTCTCCGGTGGGCCAGCAGCAGAGGGCGCCACCATCCTCTTCTCCGGTGGGCCAGCAGCAGAGGGCGCCACCATCCTCTTCTCCGGTGGGCCAGCAGCAGAGGGCGCCACCACCATCCTCCCCGGTGGGCCAGCAGAGGGCGCCACCACCATCCTCCCCGGTGGGCCAGCAGAGGGCTCCACCACCATCCTCCCCGGTGGGCCAGCAGAGGGCGCCACCACCATCGTCTCCGGTGGGTTCTCCCACACCGGCGGACGAGTCGCCTCGCCAATTGCGGCGGCGTTCAACTCGCCGTCGCCACCTAACTCTTCCCCGCTGGTTGCAGGGACACTTAGCCTGGTGGCCCACCTCCTTGTCCTCCCTCCACCCTCCCGTGACTTTGGACTTTTTTGGAGCGGGGGGGGTTCTAGAACGTCTGGTATCCGTTATAGGAAGGGGGGCTACTGTCAGGCTTGTCCCTGACAGTTTGACTGTGTTTTAGTTTTTTCTCTGCGTTTGTCTTAGTTTTCTGTCCAGCACTTTTATTTTGTATTTATTTCCTACTTGTCTCCCTGAGTGCTGTGTCCCCTCAGCTGTGGCTGATTGGCACCTGGCCACACCTGGTGTCAATCAGCCAGCTGCTATTTAAACCTGCCTTCCCCTCCAGTCAGGGCTGGATCATTGTCATTTCTACTTGTCCTTGTCAGTGTAGCTGGATGCGGTAGCGGTAAGCTATATTCTGTAGCTGTTTGTAGTCTGCTGTCTTTTTGTTCCTCGTCTTCCAGTTCTTGTTTCCCTGGCATCCTGTTTCCTGTTCCTAGTTCCTGGTTTGTGTTTTTTCCTTTATTTTATAAACATTAAATCTTGTTTTCCCGCACAATGCCTTGCGCCTTCTCTGCATCTTGGGGTTCGGCACCTACAAACTCTGACATAATGATCCAGCCCTGACTGGAGGGGAAGGCAGGTTTAAATAGCAGCTGGCTGATTGACACCAGGTGTGGCCAGGTGCCAATCAGCCACAGCTGAGGGGACACAGCACTCAGGGAGACAAGTAGGAAATAAAGACAAAATAAAAGTGCTGGACAGAAAACTAAGACAAACGCAGAGAAAAAACTAAAACACAGTCAAAATGTCAGGGACAAGCCTGACAACTTCAGTGTAAAAACTAGTGTCCTGCACCTCAGTGTATAAACTAGTGTACTGCACCTCATTAGTGTACTTCATCTCAGTGTATAAACTAGTGTCCTGCACCTCAGTGTATGAACTAGTGTACTGCACTTCAGTGTATAAACTAGTGTACTGCACCTCAGTGTATAAACTAGTGTACTGCACCTCAGTGTATAAACTAGTGTCCTGCACCTCAGTCTATGAACTAGTGTACTGCACTTCAGTGTATAAACTAGTGTCCTGCACCTCAGTGTATAAACTAGTGTACTGCACCTCAGTGTATAAACTAGTATACTGCACCTCAGTATTGTACTTCATCTCAGTGTATAAACTAGTGTCCTGCACCTCAGTGTATAAACTAGTGCACTGCAGTTCAGTGCATAAACTAGTGTACTGCACTTCAGTGTATAAACTAGTGTACTGCACCTCAGTAGTGTACTTCATCTCAGTGTATAAACTAGTGTACTGCACCTCAGTGTATAAACTAGTGCACTGCACCTCAGTGTATAAACTAGTTTCCTGCACCTCAGTGAATAAACTAGTGCACTGCACTTCAGTGCATAAACTAGTGTACTGCATCTCAGTGTATAAACTAGTGTGTTGCACCTCAGTAGTGTACTTCACCTCAGTGTATAAACTAGTGTCCTGCACCTCAGTGTAGAAACTAGTGTACTGGACCTCAGTGTATAAACTAGTGTCCTGCACCTCAGTGTATAAACTAGTGTCCTGCACCTCAGTGTATAAAATAGTGTACTGCACCTAAGTGTATAAACTACTATACTGCACTTCAGTGTATAAACTAGTGTCCTGCACCTCAGTGTATAAACTAGTGTACTGCACCTCAGTGGTGTACTTCACTTCAGTGTATAAACTAGTGTCCTGCACCTCAGTGTATAAACTAGTGTCCTGCACCTCAGTGTATAAACTAGTGTACTGCACATCAGTAGTGTACTGCACTTCAGTGTATAAGCTAGTGTCCTGCACCTCAGTGTAAAAACTAGTGTCCTGCACCTCAGTGTATAAACTAGTGTACTGCACCTCAGTGTATAAACTAGTGTACTGCACCTCAGTGTATAAACTAGTGTCCTGCACCTCAGTGTATAAACTAGTGTCCTGCACCTCAGTGTATAAACTAGTGTACTGCACCTCAGTGTATAAATTAGTGTACTGCACCTCAGTGTATAAACTAGTGTCCTGCACCTCAGTGTATAAACTAGTGTATTGCACCTCAGTAGTGTACTGCACTTCAGTGTGTAAGCTAGTGTCCTGCACCTCAGTGTATAAACTAGTGTACTGCACCTCAGTGTAAAAACTGTTGTCCTGCACCTCAGTGTATAAACTAGTGTACTGCACCTCAGTGTATAAACTAGTGTACTGCACCTAAGTGTATAAACTAGTGTACTGCACCTCAGTGTATGAAGTAGTGTCCTGCACCTCAGTGTATAAATTAGTGTACTGCACCTCAGTGTATAAACTAGTGTACTGCACCTCAGTGTATAAACTAGTGTACTGCACTTCAGTGTATAAACTAATGTCCTGCACCTCAGTGTATAAACTAGTGTACTGCACCTCAGTGTATAAACTAGTGTACTGCACCTCAGTGTATAAACTAGTGTACTGCACCTCAGTGTATAAACTAGTGTCATGCACCTCAGTGTATAAACTAGTGTATTGCACCTCAGTGTATGAAGTAGTGTCCTGCACCTCAGTGTATAAACTAGTGTACTGCACCTCAGTGTATTAACTAATGTCCTGCACATCAGTGTATAAACTAGTGTCCTGTACTTTAGTGTATAAACTAGTGTCCTGCACCTCAGTGTATAAACTAGTGTCCTGCACTTTAATGTATAAACTAGTGTCCTGCACCTCAGTGTATAAACTAGTGTACTGCACCTCAGTGTATAAACTAGTGTCCTGCACCTCAGTGTATAAACTAGTGTCCTGCACCTCAGTGTATAAACTAGTGTCCTGCACTTTAGTGTATAAACTAGTGTCCTGCACCTCAGTGTATAAACTAGTGTACTGCACCTCAGTGTATAAACTAGTGTCCTGCACCTCAGTGTATAAACTAGTGTCCTGCACCTCAGTAGTGTACTGCACCTCAGTGTATAAACTAGTGTACTGCACCTCAATGTATTAACTAGTGTCCTGCACCTCAGTGTATAAACTTGTGTCCTGAACTTCAGTGTATAAACTAGTGTACTGCACTTCAGTGTATAAACTAGTGTCCTGCACTTCAGTGTATAAACTAGTGTACTGCACCTCAGTGTATAAACTAGTGTCCTGCACTTTAGTGTATAGACTAGTGTCCTGCACCTCAGTGTATAAACTATTGTACTGCACCTCAGTGTATAAACTAGTGTCCTGCACCTCAGTGTATAAACTAGTGTCCTGCACCTCAGTAGTGTACTGCACCTCAGTGTATAAACTAGTGTACTGCACCTCAATGTATTAACTAGTGTCCTGCACCTCAGTGTATAAACTTGTGTCCTGAACTTCAGTGTATAAACTAGTGTACTGCACTTCAGTGTATAAACTAGTGTCCTGCACTTCAGTGTATAAACTAGTGTACTGCACTTCAGTGTATAAACTAGTGTCCTGCACTTCAGTGTATAAACTAGTGTACTGCACTTCAGTGTATAAACTAGTGTCCTGAACTTCAGTGTATAAACTAGTGTATTGCACTTCAGTGTATAAACTAGTGTCCTGCACCTCAGTGTATAAACTAGTGTACTGCACTTTGGTGTATAAACTAGTATCCTGCACCTCAGTGTATAAACTAGTGTACTGCACCTCAGTGGTGTACTTCACCTCAGTGTATAAACTAGTGTCCTGCACCTCAGTGTATAAACTAGTGTACTGCACCTCAGTAGTGTACTGCACTTCAGTGTATAAGCTAGTGTCCTGCACCTCAGTGTAAAAACTAGTGTCCTGCACCTCAGTGTATAAACTAGTGTACTGCACCTCAGTGTATAAACTAGTGTACTGCACCTCAGTGTATAAACTAGTGTCCTGCACCTCAATGTATAAACTAGTGTCCTGCACCTCAGTGTATAAACTAGTGTACTGCACCTCAGTGTATAAATTAGTGTACTGCACCTCAGTGTATAAACTAGTGTCCTGCACCTCAGTGTATAAACTAGTGTATTGCACCTCAGTAGTGTACTGCACTTCAGTGTGTAAGCTAGTGTCCTGCACCTCAGTGTATAAACTAGTGTACTGCACCTCAGTGTATAAACTAGTGTACTGCACCTCAGTGTATAAACTAGTGTACTGCACCTCAGTGTATGAAGTAGTGTCCTGCACCTCAGTGTATAAATTAGTGTACTGCACCTCAGTGTATAAACTAGTGTACTGCACCTCAGTGTATAAACTAGTGTACTGCACTTCAGTGTATAAACTAATGTCCTGCACCTCAGTGTATAAACTAGTGTACTGCACCTCAGTAGTGTACTTCACCTCAGTGTATAAACTAGTGTCCTGCACCTCAGTGTATGAACTTGTGTACTCCACCTCAGTATATAAACTAGTGTACTGTCCTCAGTGTATAAACTAGTGTATTGCACCTCAGTAGTGTACTGCACTTCAGTGTATAAGCTAGTGTCCTGCACCTCAGTGTATAAACTAGTGTACTGCACCTCAGTGTATAAACTAATGTCCTGCACCTCAGTCTATGAACGAGTGTACTGCACTTCAGTGCATAAACTAGTGTCCTGCACCTCAGTGTATAAACTAGTGTACTGCACCTCAGTGGATAAACTAGTGTACTGCACCTCAGTGTATAAACTAGTGTCCTGCACCTCAGTGTATAAACTAGTGCACTGCACTTCAGTGCATAAACTAGTGTACTGTACTTCAGTGTATAAACTAGTGTACTGCACCTCAGTAGTGTACTTCATCTCAGTGTATAAACTAGTGTACTGCACCTCAGTAGTGTACTTCATCTCAGTGTATAAACTAGTGCACTGCACCTCAGTGTATAAACTAGTGCACTGCACTTCAGTGCATAAACTAGTGTACTGCACCTCAGTGTATAAACTAGTGCACTGCACCTCAGTGTATGAACTAGTGTCCTGCACCTTAGTGAACAAACTAGTGTCCTGCACCTCAGTGTAGAAACTAGTGTACTGGACCTCAGTGTATAAACTAGTGTCCTGCACCTCAGTGTATAAACTAGTGTACTGCACCTCAGTGTATAAACTAGTGTACTGCACCCCTGTGTATAAACTAGTGTACTGCACCTCAGTAGTGTACTTCACCTCAGTCTATAAACTAGTGTCCTGCACCTCAGTCTATGAACTAGTGTACTGCACTTCAGTGTATACACTAGTGTCCTGCACCTCAGTGTATAAACTAGTGTCCTGCACCTCAGTATATAAACTAGTGTACTGCACCTCAGTGGTGTACTTCACCTCAGTGTATAAACTAGTGTCCTGCACCTCAGTGTATAAACTAGTGTACTGCACCTCAGTGTATAAACTAGTGTACTGCACCTCAGTGTATAAACTAGTGTACTGCACCTCAGTGTATAAACTAGTGTACTGCACATCAGTGTATAAACTAGTGTACTGCACATCAGTGTATAAACTAGTGTCCTGCACCTCAGTCTATGAACTAGTGTACTGCACTTCAGTGTATAAACTAGTGTACTGCACCTCATTGTATAAACTAGTGTACTGCACCTCAGTGTATAAACTAGTGTACTGCACCTCAGTGTATAAACTAGTGTACTGCACATCAGTGTATAAACTAGTGTCCTGCACCTCAGTCTATGAACTAGTGTACTGCACTTCAGTGTATAAACTAGTGTACTGCACCTCAGTGTATAAACTAGTGTCCTGCACCTCAGTCTATGAACTAGTGTACTGCACTTCAGTGTATAAACTAGTGTCCTGCACCTCAGTTTATAAACTAGTGTACTGCACCTCAGCGTATAAACTAGTGTACTGCACCTCAGTGTATAAACTAGTGTCCTGCACCTCAGTGTATAAACTAGTGTACTGCACCTCAGTGTATAAACTAGTGTACTGCACCTCTGTAGTGTACTTCATCTCAGTGTATAAACTAGTGTCCTGCACCTCAGTGTATAAACTAGTGCACTGCATTTCAGTGTATAAACTAGTGTACTGCACCTCAGTGTATAAACTAGTGTACTGCACCTCTGTAGTGTACTGCACCTCAGTGTATAAACTAGTGTACTGCACCTCAGTGTATAAACTAGTGTCCTGCACCTCAGTGTATAAACTAGTGCACTGCACTTCAGTGCATAAACTAGTGTACTGTACTTCAGTGTATAAACTAGTGTACTGCACCTCAGGAGTGTACTTTATCTCAGTGTATAAACTAGTGTCCTGCACCTCAGTGTATAAACTAGTGCACTGCACCTCAGTGTATAGACTAGTTTCCTGCACCTCAGTGTATAAACTAGTGCACTGCACTTCAGTGCATAAACTAGTGTACTGCACCTCAGTGTATAAACTAGTGCACTGCACCTCAGTGTATGAACTAGTGTCCTGCACCTTAGTGAACAAACTAGTGTCCTGCACCTCAGTGTAGAAACTAGTGTACTGGACCTCAGTGTATAAACTAGTGTCCTGCACCTCAGTGTATAAACTACTGTACTGCACCTCAGTGTAGAAACTAGTGTACTGCACCCCTGTGTATAAACTAGTGTACTGCACCTCAGTAGTGCACTTCACCTCAGTCTATAAACTAGTGTCCTGCACCTCAGTCTATGAACTAGTGTACTGCACTTCAGTGTTTAACTAGTGTCCTGCACCTCAGTATATAAACTAGTGTACTGCACCTCAGTGGTGTACTTCACCTCAGTGTATAAACTAGTGTCCTGCACCTCAGTATATAAACTAGTGTACTGCACCTCAGTGGTGTACTTCACCTCAGTGTATAAACTAGTGTCCTGCACCTCAGTGTATAAACTAGTGTACTGCACCTCAGTGTATAAACTAGTGTACTGCACCTCAGTGTATAAACTAGTGTACTGCACCTCAGCGTATAAACTAGTGTACTCCACCTCAGTGTATAAACTAGTGTACTGCACCTCAGTGTATAAACTAGTGTATTGCACCTCAGTAGTGTACTGAACTTCAGTGTATAAGCTAGTGTCCTGCACCTCAGTGTATGAACTAGTGTACTGCACCTCAGTGTATAAACTTGTGTACTGCACCTCAGTGTATAAACTAGTGTCCTGCACCTCAGTGTATAAACTAGTGTCCTGCACTTCAGTGTATAAACTATTGTCCTGCACTTCAGTCTATGAACTAGTGTACTGCACTTCAGTGTATAAACTAGTGTACTGCACTTCAGTGCATAAACTAGTGTACTGTACATCAGTGTAAAAACTAGTGTCCTGCACCTCAGTGTATAAACTAATGTACTGCACCTCAGTGGATAAACTAGTGTGTTGCACCTCAGTGTATAAACTAGTGTACTGCACCTCAGCGTATAAACTAGTGTACTCCACCTCAGCGTATAAACTAGTGTACTCGACCTCAGTGTATAAACTAGTGTACTGCACCTCAGTGTATGAACTAGTGTACTGCACCTCGGTGTATAAACTAGTGTACTGCACCTCAGCGTATAAACTAGTGTACTCGACCTCAGTGTATAAACTAGTGTACTGCACCTCAGTGTATAAACTAGTGTATTGCACCTCAGTAGTGTACTGCACTTCAGTGTATAGACTAGTGTCCTGCACCTCAGTGTATGAACTAGTGTACTGCACCTCAGTGTATAAACTAGTGTACTGCACCTCAGCGTATAAACTAGTGTACTCCACCTCAGTGTATAAACTAGTGTACTGCACCTCAGTGTATAAACTAGTGTATTGCACCTCAGTAGTGTACTGCACTTCAGTGTATAAACTAGCGTCCTGCACCTCAGTGTATGAACTAGTATACTGCACCTCAGTGTATAAACTAGTGTACTGCACCTCAGCGTATAAACTAATGTACTACACCTCAGTGTATAAACTAGTGTCCTGCACCTCAGTCTATGAACTAGTGTACTGCACTTCAGTGTATAAACTAGTGTACTGCACCTCAATGTATAAACTAGTGTACTGCACCTCAGTAGTGTACTTCATCTCAGTGTATAAACTAGTGTCCTGCACCTCAGTGTATAAACTAGTGCACTGCACATCAGTGCATAAACTAATGTACTGTACTTCAGTGTATAAACTAGTGTACTGCACCTCAGTAGTGTACTACATCTCAGTGTATAAACTAGTGTCCTGCACCTCAGTGTATAAACTAGTGCACTGCACCTCAGTGTATAAACTAGTTTCCTGCACCTCAGTGTATAAACTAGTGCACAGCACTTCAGTGCATAAACTAGTGTACTGCACCTCAGTGTTTAAACTAGTGTACTGCACTTCAGTGTATAAACTAGTGTTCTGCACCTCAGTTTATAAACTAGTGTACTGCACCTCAGTGTAAAAACTAGTGTCCTGCACCTCAGTGTATAAACTAGTGTACTGCACCTCAGTGTATAAACTAGTGTATTGCACCTCAGAAGGGTACTGCACTTCAGTGTGTAAGCTAGTGTCCTGCACCTCAGTGTATAAACTAGTGTACTGCACCTCAGTGTAAAAACTGTTGTCCTGCACCTCAGTGTATAAACTAGTGTACTGCACCTCAGTGTATAAACTAGTGTACGGCACCTCAGTGTATAAACTAGTGTACTGCACCTCAGTGTATAAAATAGTGTACTGCACTTCAGTGTATAAACTAATGTCCTGCACCTCAGTGTACAAACTAGTGTACTGCACCTCAGTGTATAAACTAGTGTACTGCACCTCAGTGTATAAACTAGTGTACTGCACCTCAGTGTATAAACTAGTGTATTGCACCTCAGTGTATGAAGTAGTGTCCTGCACCTCAGTGTATAAACTAGTGTACTGCACCTCAGTGTATTAACTAATGTCCTGCACATCAGTGTATAAACTAGTGTCCTGCACTTTAGTGTATAAACTAGTGTCCTGCACCTCAGTGTAAAAACTAGTGTACTGCACGTCAGTGTATAAACTAGTGTCCTGCACCTCAGTGTATAAACTAGTGTCCTGCACCTCAGTGTATAAACTAGTGTACTGCACCTCAGTGTATAAACTAGTGTCCTGCACCTCAGTGTATAAACTAGTGTCCTGCACCTCAGTAGTGTACTGCACCTCAGTGTATAAACTAGTGTACTGCACCTCAATGTATTAACTAGTGTCCTGCACCTCAGTGTATAAACTTGTGTCCTGAACTTCAGTGTATAAACTAGTGTACTGCACTTCAGTGTATAAACTAGTGTCCTGCACTTCAGTGTATAAACTAGTGTACTGCACTTCAGTGTATAAACTAGTGTCCTGCACTTCAGTGTATAAACTAGTGTACTGCACTTCAGTGTATAAACTAGTGTCCTGCACTTCAGTGTATAAACTAGTGTATTGCACTTCAGTGTATAAACTAGTGTCCTGCACCTCAGTGTATAAACTAGTGTACTGCACTTTGGTGTATAAACTAGTATCCTGCACCTCAGTGTATAAACTAGTGTACTGCACCTCAGTGTTGTACTTCACCTCAGTGTATAAACTAGTGTCCTGCACCTCAGTGTATAAACTAGTGTCCTGCACCTCAGTGTATAAACTAGTGTACTGCACCTCAGTAGTGTACTGCACTTCAGTGTATAAGCTAGTGTCCTGCACCTCAGTGTAAAAACTAGTGTCCTGCACCTCAGTGTATAAACTAGTGTACTGCACCTCAGTGTATAAACTAGTGTACTGCACCTCAGTGTATAAACTAGTGTCCTGCACCTCAGTGTATAAACTAGTGTCCTGCACCTCAGTGTATAAATTAGTGTACTGTACCTCAGTGTATGAACTAGTGTACTGTACCTCAGTGTATGAACTAGTGTCCTGCACCTCAGTGTATAAACTAGTGTATTGCACCTCAGTAGTGTACTGCACTTCAGTGTGTAAGCTAGTGTTCTGCACCTCAGTGTATAAACTAGTGTACTGCACCTCAGTGTAAAAACTGTTGTCCTGCACCTCAGTGTATAAACTAGTGTACTGCACCTCAGTGTATAAACTAGTGTACTGCACCTCAGTGTAAAAACTGTTGTCCTGCACCTCAGTGTATAAACTAGTGTACTGCACCTCAGTGTATAAACTAGTGTCCTGCACCTCAGTGTATAAACTAGTGTACTGCACCTCAGTGTATAAATTAGTGTACTGTACCTCAGTGTATGAACTAGTGTCCTGCACCTCAGTGTATAAACTAGTGTATTGCACCTCAGTAGTGTACTGCACTTCAGTGTGTAAGCTAGTGTTCTGCACCTCAGTGTATAAACTAGTGTACTGCACCTCAGTGTAAAAACTGTTGTCCTGCACCTCAGTGTATAAACTAGTGTACTGCACCTCAGTGTATAAACTAGTGTACTGCACCTCAGTGTATAAACTAGTGTACTGCACCTCAGTGTATGAAGTAGTGTCCTGCACCTCAGTGTATAAATTAGTGTACTGCACCTCAGTGTATAAACTAGTGTACTGCACCTCAGTGTATAAACTAGTGTACTGCACTTCAGTGTATAAACTAATGTCCTGCACCTCAGTGTATAAACTAGTGTACTGCACCTCAGTGTACAAACTAGTGTACTGCACCTCAGTGTATAAACTAGTGTACTGCACCTCAGTGTATAAACTAGTGTCATGCACCTCAGTGTATAAACTAGTGTATTGCACCTCAGTGTATGAAGTAGTGTCCTGCACCTCAGTGTATAAACTAGTGTACTGCACCTCAGTGTATTAACAAATGTCCTGCACATCAGTGTATAAACTAGTGTCCTGTACTTTAGTGTATAAACTAGTGTCCTGCACCTCAGTGTATAAACTAGTGTCCTGTACTTTAGTGTATAAACTAGTGTCCTGCACCTCAGTGTATAAACTAGTGTCCTGCACCTCAGTGTATAAACTAGTGTCCTGCACCTCAGTGTATAAACTAATGTCCTGCACTTTAGTGTATAAACTAGTGTCCTGCACCTCAGTGTATAAACTAGTGTACTGCACCTCAGTGTATAAACTAGTGTCCTGCACCTCAGTGTATAAACTAGTGTCCTGCACCTCAGTAGTGTACTGCACCTCAGTGTATAAACTAGTGTACTGCACCTCAGTAGTGTACTGCACCTCAGTGTATAAACTAGTGTCCTGCACCTCAGTGTATAAACTAGTGTCCTGCACCTCAGTAGTGTACTGCACCTCAGTGTATAAACTAGTGTCCTGCACCTCAGTGTATAAACTTGTGTCCTGAACTTCAGTGTATAAACTAGTGTACTGCACTTCAGTGTATAAACTAGTGTCCTGCACTTCAGTGTATAAACTAGTGTACTGCACTTCAGTGTATAAACTAGTGTCCTGCACTTCAGTGTATAAACTAGTGTACTGCACTTCAGTGTATAAACTAGTGTCCTGCACTTCAGTGTATAAACTAGTGTATTGCACTTCAGTGTATAAACTAGTGTCCTGCACCTCAGTGTATAAACTAGTGTACTGCACTTTGGTGTATAAACTAGTATCCTGCACCTCAGTGTATAAACTAGTGTACTGCACTTTAGTGTATAAACTAGTGTCCTGCACCTCAGTGTATAAACTAGTGTCCTGCACCTCAGTGTATAAACTAGTGTACTGCACTTTAGTGTATAAACTAGTATCCTGCACCTCCGTGTATAAACTAGTGTACTGCACTTTAGTGTATAAACTAGTATCCTGCACCTCAGTGTAAAAACTAGTGTACTGCACTTTAGTGTATAAACTAGTGTCCTGCACCTCAGTGTATAAACTAGTGTCCTGCACTTCAGTGTATAAACTAGTGTCCTGCACTTCAGTCTATGAACTAGTGTACTGCACTTCAGTGTATAAACTAGTGTATTGCACCTCAGTGTATGAGCTAGTGTCCTGCACCTCAGTGTATAAACTAGTGTACTGCACCTCAGTGTATAAACTAGTGTCCTGCACCTCAGTGTATAAACTAGTCTACTGCACCTCAGTGTATAAACTAGTGTACTGCACCTCAGCGTACAAACTAGTGTCCTGCACCTCAGTGTATAAACTAGTGTACTGCACATCAGTGTATAAACTAGTGTACTGCACCTCAGCGTACAAACTAGTGTCCTGCACCTCAGTGTATAAACTAGTGTACTGCACCTCAGTGTATAAACTAGTGTCCTGCACCTCAGTGTATAAACTAGTGTACTGCACATCAGTGTATAAACTAGTGTGTGGCACCTCAGCGTATAAACTAGTGTACTGCACCTCAGTGTATAAACTAGTGTCCTGCACCTCAGTCTATGAACTAGTGTACTGCACTTCAGTGTATAAACTAGTGTACTGCACCTCAGTGTATAAACTAGTGTCCTGCACCTCAGTCTATGAACAAATGTACTGCACTTCAGTGTATAAACTAGTGTCCTGCACCTCAGTTTATAAATTAGTGTACTGCAACTCAGCGTATAAACTAGTGTACTGAAACCTCAGTGTATAAACTAGTGTACTGCACCTCAGTGTATAAACTAGTGTACTGCACCTCAGTAGTGTACTTC
Source organism: Nerophis lumbriciformis (assembly GCF_033978685.3). Lineage (NCBI taxonomy): Eukaryota > Metazoa > Chordata > Actinopteri > Syngnathiformes > Syngnathidae > Nerophis > Nerophis lumbriciformis. Next base: position 27,449,050 of record NC_084563.2, on the reverse strand, counting down.
ATCTCAGTGTATAAACTAGTGTCCTGCACCTCAGTGTATAAACTAGTGCACTGCACTTCAGTGCATAAACTAGTGTACTGTACTTCAGTGTAAAAACTAGTGTCCTGCACCTCAGTGTATAAACTAGTGTGGTGCACCTCTGTGTATAAACTAGTATACTGTACTTCAGTGTATAAACTAGTGTACTGCACCTCAGTAGTGTACTTCATCTCAGTGTATAAACTAGTGCACTGCACTTCAGTGCATAGACTAGTGTACTGTACTTCAGTGTAAAAACTAGTGTCCTGCACCTCAGTGTATAAATTAGTGTACTACACCTCAGTGTATAAACTAGTGTACTGCACCTCAGTGTATAAACTAGTGTACTGCACCTCAGTGTATAAACTAATGTACTGCACCTCAGTAGTGTACTTCATCTCAGTGTATAAATTAGTGTCCTGCACCTCAGTCTACGAACTAGTGTACTGCACCCCTGTGTATAAAGAAGTGTCCTGCACCTCAGTGTATAAGCTAGTGTACATGCACCAGAGTGTATAAACTAGTGTACTGCACTTCAGTGTATAAACTAGTGTCCTGCACCTCAGTTTATAAACTAGTGTACTGCACCTCAGTGTATAAACTAGTGTCCTGCACTTCAGTGTATAAACTAGTGTCCTGCACTTCAGTGTATAAACTAGTGTCCTGCACCTCAGTGTATAAACTATTGTATTGCACCTCAGTAGTGTACTGCACTTCAGTGTATAAGCTAGTGTCCTGCACCTCAGTGTATAAACTAGTGTACTGCACCTCAGTGTATAAACTAGTGTCCTGCACCTCAGTGTATAAACTAGTGTACTGCACCTCAGTGTATAAACTAGTGTACTGCACTTCAGTGCATAAACTAGTGTCCTGCACCTCAGTGTATAAACTAGTGTACTGCACCTCAGTGTATAAACTAGTGTACTGCACCTCAGTGTATAAACTAGTGTCCTGCACCTCAGTGTATAAACTAGTGCACTGCACTTCAGTGCATAAACTAGTGCACTGCACTTCAGTGCATAAACTAGTGTACTATACTTCAGTGTATAAACTAGTGTACTGCACCTCAGTAGTGTACTTCATCTCAGTGAATAAACTAGTGTCCTGCACCTCAGTGTATAAACTAGTGCACTGCACCTCAGTGTATAAACTAGTGCACTGCACTTCAGTGCATAAACTAGTGTACTATACTTCAGTGTATAAACTAGTGTACTGCACCTCAGTAGTGTACTTCATCTCATTGAATAAACTAGTGTCCTGCACCTCAGTGTATAAACTAGTGCACTGCACCTCAGTGTATAAACTAGTGCATTGCACTTCAGTGCATAAACTAGTGTACTGCACCTCAGTGTATAAACTAGTGCACTGCACCTCAGTGTATGAACTAGTGTCCTGCACCTTAGTGAACAAACTAGTGTCCTGCACCTCAGTGTAGAAACTAGTGTACTGCACCTCAGTGTATAAACTAGTGTACTGCACCCCTGTGTATAAACTAGTGTACTGCACCTCAGTAGTGTACTTCACCTCAGTCTATAAACTAGTGTCCTGCACCTCAGTCTATGAACTAGTGTACTGCACTTCAGTGTATACACTAGTGTCCTGCACCTCAGTGTATAAACTAGTGTCCTGCACCTCAGTGTATAAACTAGTGTCCTTCACCTCAGTATATAAACTAGTGTACTGCACCTCAGTGGTGTACTTCACCTCAGTGTATAAACTAGTGTCCTGCACCTCAGTGTATAAACTAGTGTACTGCACCTCAGTGTATAAACTAGTGTACTGCACCTCAGTGTATAAACTAGTGTACTGCACATCAGTGTATAAACTAGTGTCCTGCACCTCGGTCTATGAACTAGTGTACTGCACTTCAGTGTATAAACTAGTGTACTGCACCTCAGTGTATAAACTACTGTCCTGCACCTCAGTCTATGAACTAGTGTACTGCACTTCAGTGTTTAAACTAGTGTCCTGCACTTCAGTGTATAAACTAGTGTACTGCACCTCAGCGTATAAACTAGTGTACTGCACCTCAGTGTATAAACTAGTGTCCTGCACCTCAGTGTATAAACTAGTGTACTGCACCTCAGTGTATAAACTAGTGTACTGCACCTCTGTAGTGTACTTCATCTCAGTGTATAAACTAGTGTCCTGCACCTCAGTGTATAAACTAGTGCACTGCATTTCAGTGCATAAACTAGTGTACTGTACTTCAGTGTAAAAACTAGTGTCCTGCACCTCAGTGTATAAACTAGTGTACTGCACCTCAGTGTATAAACTAGTGTACTGCACCTCAGTAGTGTACTTGATCTCAGTGTACAAACTAGTGTCCTGCACCTCAGTGTATAAACTAGTGTACTGTTATTCAGTGTAAAAACTAGTGTCCTGCACCTCAGTGTATAAACTAGTGTACTGCACCTCAGTGTATAAACTAGTATGTTGCACCTCAGTGTATAAACTAGTGTACTGCACCTCAGCGTATAAACTAGTGTACTCCACCTCAGTGTATAAACTAGTGTACTGCACCTCAGTAGTGTTCTGCACCTCAGTGTATAAACTAGTGTATTGCACACTTTAGTAGTGTACTGCACTTCAGTGTATAAGCTAGTGTCCTGCACCTCAGTGTATGAACTAGTGTACTGCACCCCAGTGTATAAACTAGTGTACTGCACCTCAGCGTATAAACTAGTGTACTCCACCTCAGTGTATAAACTAGTGTACTGCACCTCAGTGTATAAACTAGTGTATTGCACCTCAGTAGTGTACTGCACCTCAGTGTATAAACTAGTGTACTGCACCTCAGTGTATAAACTAGTGTGTTGCACCTCAGAGTATAAACTAGTGTACTGCACCTCAGTAGTGTACTTCACCTCAGTGTATAAACTAGTGTCCTGCACCTCAGTGTATGAACTTGTGTACTCCACCTCAGTGTATAAACTAGTGTACTGTCCTCAGTGTATAAACTAGTGTTTTGCACCTCAGTAGTGTACTGCACTTCAGTGTATAAGCTAGTGTCCTGCACCTCAGTGTATAAACTAGTGTACTGCACCTCAGTGTATATACTAATGTCCTGCACCTCAGTCTATGAACGAGTGTACTGCACTTCAGTGCATAAACTAGTGTCCTGCACCTCAGTGTATAAACTAGTGTACTGCACCTCAGTGTATAAACTAGTGTACTGCACCTCAGTGTATAAACTAGTGTCCTGCACCTCAGTGTATAAACTAGTGCACTGCACTTCAGTGCATAAACTAGTGTACTGTACTTCAGTGTATAAACTAGTGTACTGCACCTCAGTAGTGTACTTCATCTCAGTGTATAAACTAGTGTCCTGCACCTCAGTGTATAAACTAGTGCACTTCACCTCAGTGTATAAACTAGTGCACTGCACTTCAGTGCATAAACTAGTGTACTGTACTTCAGTGTATAAACTAGTGTACTGCACCTCAGTAGTGTACTTCATCTCAGTGTATAAACTAGTGTCCTGCACCTCAGTGTATAAACTAGTGCACTGCACCTCAGTGTATGAACTAGTGTCCTGCACCTTAGTGAACAAACTAGTGTCCTGCACCTCAGTGTAGAAACTAGTGTACTGGACCTCAGTGTATAAACTAGTGTCCTGCACCTCAGTGTATAAAGTAGTGTACTGCACCTCAGTGTATAAACTAGTGTACTGCACCCCTGTGTATAAACTAGTGTACTGCACCTCAGTAGTGTACTTCACCTCAGTCTATAAACTAGTGTCCTGCACCTCAGTCTATGAACTAGTGTACTGCACTTCAGTGTATACACTAGTGTCCTGCACCTCAGTGTATAAACTAGTGTCCTGCACCTCAGTGTATAAACTAGTGTCCTGCACCTCAGTATATAAACTAGTGTACTGCACCTCAGTGTATAAACTAGTGTACTGCACCTCAGTGTATAAACTAGTGTCCTGCACCTCAGTGTATAAACTAGTGCACTGCACTTCAGTGCATAAACTAGTGTACTGTACTTCAGTGTATAAACTAGTGTACTGCACCTCAGTAGTGTACTTCATCTCAGTGTATAAACTAGTGTCCTGCACCTCAGTGTATAAACTAGTGCACTTCACCTCAGTGTATAAACTAGTGCACTGCACTTCAGTGCATAAACTAGTGTACTGCACTTCAGTGTATAAACTAGTGCACTGCACCTCAGTGTATGAACTAGTGTCCTGCACCTTAGTGAACAAACTAGTGTCCTGCACCTCAGTGTAGAAACTAGTGTACTGGACCTCAGTGTATAAACTAGTGTCCTGCACCTCAGTGTATAAACTAGTGTACTGCACCCCTGTGTATAAACTAGTGTACTGCACCTCAGTAGTGTACTTCACCTCAGTCTATAAACTAGTGTCCTGCACCTCAGTCTATGAACTAGTGTACTGCACTTCAGTGTATACACTAGTGTCCTGCACCTCAGTGTATAAACTAGTGTCCTGCACCTCAGTGTATAAACTAGTGTCCTGCACCTCAGTATATAAACTAGTGTACTGCACTTCAGTGTATAAACTAGTGTACTGCACCTCAGTGTATAAACTAGTGTACTGCACCTCAGTGTATAAACTAGTGTACTGCACATCAGTGTATAAACTAGTGTACTGCACATCAGTGTATAAACTAGTGTCCTGCACCTCAGTCTATGAACTAGTGTACTGCACTTCAGTGTATAAACTAGTGTACTGCACCTCAGTGTATAAACTAGTGTACTGCACCTCAGTGTATAAACTAGTGTACTGCACCTCAGTGTATAAACTAGTGTACTGCACATCAGTGTATAAACTAGTGTCCTGCACCTCAGTCTATGAACTAGTGTACTGCACTTCAGTGTATAAACTAGTGTACTGCACCTCAGTGTATAAACTAGTGTCCTGCACCTCAGTCTATGAACTAGTGTACTGCACTTCAGTGTATAAACTAGTGTCCTGCACCTCAGTGTATAAACTAGTGTACTGCACCTCAGCGTATAAACTAGTGTACTGCACCTCAGTGTATAAACTAGTGTCCTGCACCTCAGTGTATAAACTAGTGTACTGCACCTCAGTGTATAAACTAGTGTACTGCACCTCTGTAGTGTACTTCATCTCAGTGTATAAACTAGTGTCCTGCACCTCAGTGTATAAACTAGTGCACTGCATTTCAGTGCATAAACTAGTGTACTGTACTTCAGTGTAAAAACTAGTGTCCTGCACCTCAGTGTATAAACTAGTGTACTGCACCTCAGTGTATAAACTAATGTACTGCACCTCAGTAGTGTACTTCATCTCACTGTATAAATTAGTGTCCTGCACCTCAGTCTACGAACTAGTGTACTGCACCCCTGTGTATAAAGTAGTGTCCTGCACCTCAGTGTATAAGCTAGTGTACATGCACCACAGTGTATAAACTAGTGTACTGCACTTCAGTGTATAAACTAGTGTCCTGCACCTCAGTTTATAAACTAGTGTACTGCACCTCAGTGTATAAACTAGTGTCCTGCACTTCAGTGTATAAACTAGTGTCCTGCACTTCAGTGTATAAACTAGTGTACTGAACCTCAGTGTATAAACTAGTGTACTGCACTTCTGTGAAAAACTAGTGTACTGCACCTCAGTGTATAAACTAGTGTCCTGCACTTCAGTGTATAAACTAGTGTACTTCACCTCAGTGTATGAACTAGTGTCCTGCACCTCAGTGTATAAACTATTGTATTGCACCTCAGTAGTGTACTGCACTTCAGTGTATAAGCTAGTGTCCTGCACCTCAGTGTATAAAATAGTGTACTGCACCTCAGTGTATAAACAAGTGTCCTGCACCTCAGTGTATAAACTAGTGTCCTGCACCTCAGTGTATAAACTAGTGTCCTGCACCTCAGTGTATAAACTAGTGTACTGCACCTCAGTGTATAAACTAGTGTACTGCACCTCAGTGTATAAACTAGTGTGTTGCACCTCAGTGTATAAACTAGTGTACTGCACCTCAGTGGTGTACTTCACCTCAGTGTATAAACTTGTGTCCTGCACCTCAGTGTATAAACTAGTGTACTGCACCTCAGTGTATAAACTAGTGTACTGCACCTCAGTGTATAAACTAGTGTACTGCACCTCAGTGTATAAACTAGTGTACTGCACATCAGTGTATAAACTAGTGTACTGCAAATCAGTGTATAAACTAGTGTCCTGCACCTCAGTCTATGAACTAGTGTACTGCACTTCAGTGTATAAACTAGTGTACTGCACCTCAGTGTATAAACTAGTGTACTGCACCTCAGTGTATAAACTAGTGTACTGCACCTCAGTGTATAAACTAGTGTACTGCACATCAGTGTATAAACTAGTGTCCTGCACCTCGGTGTATGAACTAGTGTACTGCACTTCAGTGTATAAACTAGTGTACTGCACCTCAGTGTATAAACTACTGTCCTGCACCTCAGTCTATGAACTAGTGTACTGCACTTCAGTGTATAAACTAGTAAACTGCACTTCAGTGCATAAACTAGTGTACTGTTATTCAGTGTAAAAACTAGTGTCCTGCACCTCAGTGTATAAACTAGTGTACTGCACCTCAGTGTATAAACTAGTATGTTGCACCTCAGTGTATAAACTAGTGTACTGCACCTCAGCGTATAAACTAGTGTACTCCACCTCAGTGTATAAACTAGTGTACTGCACCTCAGTAGTGTACTGCACCTCAGTGTATGAACTAGTGTATTGCACACTTTAGTAGTGTACTGCACTTCAGTGTATAAGCTAGTGTCCTGCACCTCAGTGTATGAACTAGTGTACTGCACCCCAGTGTATAAACTAGTGTACTGCACCTCAGCGTATAAACTAGTGTACTCCACCTCAGTGTATAAACTAGTGTACTGCACCTCAGTGTATAAACTAGTGTATTGCACCTCAGTAGTGTACTGCACCTCAGTGTATAAACTAGTGTACTGCACCTCAGTGTATAAACTAGTGTGTTGCACCTCAGAGTATAAACTAGTGTACTGCACCTCAGTAGTGTACTTCACCTCAGTGTATAAACTAGTGTCCTGCACCTCAGTGTATGAACTTGTGTACTCCACCTCAGTGTATAAACTAGTGTACTGTCCTCAGTGTATAAACTAGTGTACTTCACCTCAGTGTATGAACTAGTGTCCTGCACCTCAGTGTATAAACTATTGTATTGCACCTCAGTAGTGTACTGCACTTCAGTGTATAAGCTAGTGTCCTGCACCTCAGTGTATAAACTAGTGTACTGCACCTCAGTGTATAAACTAATGTCCTGCACCTCAGTGTATAAACTAGTGTACTGCACCTCAGTGTATAAACTAGTGTCCTGCACCTCAGTGTATAAACTAGTGTCCTGCACCTCAGTGTATAAACTAGTGTACTGCACCTCAGTGTATAAACTAGTGTACTGCACCTCAGTGTATAAACTAATGTCCTGCACCTCAGTCTATGAACGAGTGTACTGCACTTCAGTGCATAAACTAGTGTCCTGCACCTCAGTGTACAAACTAGTGTACTGCACCTCAGTGTATAAACTAGTGTCCTGCACTTCAGTGTATAAACTAGTGTACTTCACCTCAGTGTATGAACTAGTGTCCTGCACCTCAGTGTATAAACTATTGTATTGCACCTCAGTAGTGTACTGCACTTCAGTGTATAAGCTAGTGTCCTGCACCTCAGTGTATAAACTAGTGTACTGCACCTCAGTGTATAAACTAGTGTCCTGCACCTCAGTGTATAAACTAGTGTACTGCACCTCAGTGTATAAACTAGTGTACTGCACCTCAGTGTATAAACTAGTGTACTGCACCTCAGTGTATAAACTAGTGTGTTGCACCTCAGTGTATAAACTAGTGTACTGCACCTCAGTGGTGTACTTCACCTCAGTGTATAAACTAGTGTCCTGCACCTCAGTGTATAAACTAGTGTACTGCACCTCAGTGTATAAACTAGTGTACTGCACCTCAGTGTATAAACTAGTGTACTGCACCTCAGTTTATAAACTAGTGTACTGCACATCAGTGTATAAACTAGTGTACTGCAAATCAGTGTATAAACTAGTGTCCTGCACCTCAGTCTATGAACTAGTGTACTGCACTTCAGTGTATAAACTAGTGTACTGCACCTCAGTGTATAAACTAGTGTACTGCACCTCAGTGTATAAACTAGTGTACTGCACCTCAGTGTATAAACTAGTGTACTGCACATCAGTGTATAAACTAGTGTCCTGCACCTCGGTCTATGAACTAGTGTACTGCACTTCAGTGTATAAACTAGTGTACTGCACCTCAGTGTATAAACTACTGTCCTGCACTTCAGTCTATGAACTAGTGTACTGCACTTCAGTGTATAAACTAGTGTCCTGCACCTCAGTGTATAAACTAGTGTACTGCACCTCAGCGTATAAACTAGTGTACTGCACCTCAGTGTATAAACTAGTGTCCTGCACCTCAGTGTATAAACTAGTGTACTGCACCTCAGTGTATAAACTAGTGTACTGCACCTCTGTAGTGTACTTCATCTCAGTGTATAAACTAGTGTCCTGCACCTCAGTGTATAAACTAGTGCACTGCATTTCAGTGCATAAACTAGTGTACTGTACTTCAGTGTAAAAACTAGTGTCCTGCACCTCAGTGTATAAACTAGTGTACTGCACCTCAGTGTATAAACTAGTGTACTGCACCTCAGTAGTGTACTTGATCTCAGTGTAAAAACTAGTGTCCTGCACCTCAGTGTATAAACTAGTAAACTGCACTTCAGTGCATAAACTAGTGTACTGTTATTCAGTGTAAAAACTAGTGTCCTGCACCTCAGTGTATAAACTAGTGTACTGCACCTCAGTGTATAAACTAGTATGTTGCACCTCAGTGTATAAACTAGTGTACTGCACCTCAGCGTATAAACTAGTGTACTCCACCTCAGTGTATAAACTAGTGTACTGCACCTCAGTAGTGTACTGCACCTCAGTGTATAAACTAGTGTATTGCACACTTTAGTAGTGTACTGCACCTCAGTGTATAAGCTAGTGTCCTGCACCTCAGTGTATGAACTAGTGTACTGCACCTCAGTGTATAAACTAGTGTACTGCACCTTAGCGTATAAACTAGTGTACTCCACCTCAGTGTATAAACTAGTGTACTGCACCTCAGTGTATAAACTAGTGTATTGCACCTCAGTAGTGTACTGCACTTCAGTGTATAAGCTAGTGTCCTGCAACTCAGTGTATGAACTAGTGTACTGCACCTCAGTGTATAAACTAGTTTATTGCACCTCAGTGTATAAACTAGTGTCCTGCACCTCCCTCTATGAACTAGTGTACTGCACTTCAGTGTATAAACTAGTGTCCTGCACCTCAGTGTATGAGTTAGTGTCCTGCACCTTAGTGTATAAAGTAGTGTCCTGCACCTCAGTGTATAAACTAGTGTACTGCACCTCAGTGTATTAAGTAGTGTGTTGCACCTCAGTAGTGTACTTCACCTCAGTGTATAAACTAGTGTCCTGCACCTCAGTGTATGTACTAGTGTACTGCACCTCAGTGTATAAACTAGTGTACTGCACCTCAGCGTATAAACTAGTGTACTCCACCTCAGTGTATAAACTAGTGTACTGCACCTCAGTGTATAAACTAGTGTCCTGAACCTCAGTGTATAAACTAATGTCCTGCACTTTAGTGTATAAACTAGTGTCCTGAACCTCAGTGTATAAACTAGTGTCCTGCACTTTAGTGTATAAACTAGTGTCCTGCACCTCAGTGTATAAACTAGTGTACTGCACCTCAGTGTATAAACTAGTGTCCTGCAACTCAGTGTATAAACTAGTGTCCTGCACCCCAGTGTATAAACTAGTGTACTGCACTTTAGTGTATAAACTAGTGTCCTGCACTTTAGTGTATAAACTAGTGTCCTGCACCTCAGTGTATAAACTAGTGTACTGCACCTCAGTGTATAAACTAGTCTCCTGCACCTCAGTAGTGTACTGCACCTCAGTGTATAAACTAGTGTACTGCACCTCAGTAGTGTACTGCACCTCAGTGTATAAACTAGTGTCCTGCACCTCAGTGTATAAACTTGTGTCCTGCACTTCAGTGTATAGACTAGTGTACTGCACTTCAGTGTATAAACTAGTATCCTGCACTTCAGTGTATAAACTAGTGTCCTGCACTTCAGTGTATAAACTAATGTACTGCACTTCAGTGTATAAACTAGTGTCCTGCACTTCAGTTTATTAACTAGTGTATTGCACTTCAGTGTATAAACTAGTGTCCTGCAACTCATTGTATAAACTAGTGTACTGCACTTTAGTGTATAAACTAGTATCCTGCACCTCAGTGTATAAACTATTGTACTGCACTTTAGTGTATAAACTAGTATCCTGCACCTCAGTGTATAAAATCGTGTCCTGCACTTTAATGTAGAAACTAGTGTCCTGCACTTCAGTGTATAAAGTAGTGTACTGCACTTCATTGTATAAACTAGTGTACTGCACCTCAGTGTATAAACTAGTGTACTGCACTTTAGTGTATAAACTAGTGTCCTGCACTTCAGTGTATAAACTAGTGTACTGCAACTCAGTGTATAAACTAGTTTACTGCACTTCAGTGTATAAACTAGTTTACTGCACTTCAGTGTATAAACCCTTGTCCTGCACCTCAGTGTATAAACTAGTGTCCTGCACTTTAGTGTATAAACTAGTGTCCTGCACCTCAGTGTATAAACTAGTGTACTGCACTTTAGTGTATAAACTAGTGTCCTGCACCTCAGTGTATAAACTAGTGTACTGCACTTCAGTGTAGAAACTAATGTCCTGCACCTCAGTGTATAAACTAGTGTCCTGCACCTCAGTGTATAAACTAGTATACTGCACTTTAGTGTATAAACAAGTGTCCTGCACTTTAGTGTATAAACTAGTGTCCTGCACCTCAGTGTATAAACTAGTGTACTGCAACCCAGTAGTGTACTGCACCTCAGTGTATAAACTAGTGTACTGCACCTCAGTAGTGTACTGCACCTCAGTGCATGAACTAGTGTCCTGCACTTCAGTGTATAAACTAGTGTACTGCACCTCAGTGTATAAACTAGTGTCCTGCACCTCAGTGTATAAACCTGTGTCCTGCACTTCAGTGTATAAACTAGTGTACTGCACTTCAGTGTATAAACTCGTGTACTGCACTTCAGTGTATAAACTAGTGTCCTGCACCTCAGTGTATAAACTAGTGTACTTCACTTTAGTGTATAAACTAGTATCCTGCACCTCAGTGTATAAACTAGTGTACTGCACTTTAGTGTATAAACTACTATCCTGCACCTCAGTGTATAAACTAGTGTACTGCACTTTAGTGTATAAACTAGTGTCCTGCACCTCAGTGTATAAACTAGTGTCCTGCACTTCAGTGTATAAACTAGTGTCCTGCACTTCAGTCTATGAACTAGTGTACTGCACTTCAGTGTATAAACTAGTGTACTGCACCTCAGTGTATGAGCTAGTGTCCTGCACCTCAGTTTATAAACTAGTGTACTGCACCTCAGTGTATGAGCTAGTGTCCTGCACCTCAGTGTATAAACTAGTGTACTGCACCTCAGTGTATAAACTAGTGTCCTGCACCTCAGTGTATAAACTAGTATACTGCACCTCAGTGTATAAACTAGTGTACTGCACCTCAGCGTATAAACTAGTGTACTGCACCTCAGCGTATAAACTAGTGTACTGCACTTCAGTGTATAAACTAGTGTACTGCACCTCAGTGTATAAACTAGTGTCCTGCACCTCAGTGTATAAACTAGTGTACTGCACCTCAGCGTATAAACTAGTGTACTGCACTTCAGTGCATAAACTAGTGTACTGCACCTCAGTGTATAAACTAGTGTACTGCACCTCAGTAGTGTACATCATCTCAATGTTTAAACTAGTGTCCTGCACCTCAGTGTATAAACTAGTGTCCTGCACCTCAGTGTATAAACTAGTGTACTGCACCTCAGTGTATAAACTAGTGTACTGCACCTCATTAGTGTACTTCATCTCAGTGTATAAACTAGTGTCCTGCACCTCAGTGTATGAAATATTGTACTGCACTTCAGTGTATAAACTAGTGTACTGCACCTCAGTGTATAAACTAGTGTACTGCACCTCAGTGTATTAACTAATGTACTGCACCTCAGTAGTGTACTTCATCTCAGTGTATAAACTAGTGTCCTGCACCTCAGTCTATGAACTAGTGTACTGCACCCCTGTGTATAAAGTAGTGTCCTGCACCTCAGTGTATAAGCTAGTGTACTGCACCTCAGTGTATAAAGTAGTGTACTGCACTTCAGTGTATAAACTAGTGTCCTGCACCTCAGTTTATAAACTACCGTAGTGTACTGCACCTCAGTGTATAAACTAGTGTCCTGCACTTCAGTGTATAAACTAGTGTACTGAACCTCAGTGTATAAACTAGTGTACTGCACTTCTGTGAAAAACTAGTGTACTGCACCTCAGTGTATAAACTAGTGTACTGCACTTCAGTGTATAAACTCGTGTACTGCACTTCAGTGTATAAACTAGTGTCCTGCACCTCAGTGTATAAAATAGTGTACTTCACTTTAGTGTATAAACTAGTATCCTGCACCTCAGTCTATAAACTAGTGTACTGCACTTTAGTGTATAAACTAGTATCCTGCACCTCAGTGTATAAACTAGTGTACTGCACTTTAGTGTATAAACTAGTGTCCTGCACCTCAGTGTATAAACTAGTGTCCTGCACTTCAGTGTATAAACTAGTGTCCTGCACTTCAGTCTATGAACTAGTGTACTGCACTTCAGTGTATAAACTAGTGTACTGCACCTCAGTGTATGAGCTAGTGTCCTGCACCTCAGTGTATAAACTAGTGTACTGCACCTCAGTGTATGAGCTAGTGTCCTGCACCTCAGTGTATAAACTAGTGTACTGCACCTCAGTGTATAAACTAGTGTCCTGCACCTCAGTGTATAAAATAGTATACTGCACCTCAGTGTATAAACTAGTGTACTGCACCTCAGCGTATAAACTAGTGTACTGCACCTCAGCGTATAAACTAGTGTACTGCACTTCAGTGTATAAACTAGTGTCCTGCACCTCAGTGTATAAACTAGTGTCCTGCACCTCAGTGTATAAACTAGTGTACTGCACCTCAGCGTATAAACTAGTGTACTGCACTTCAGTGCATAAACTAGTGTACTGCACCTCAGTGTATAAACTAGTGTACTGCACCTCAGTAGTGTACATCATCTCAGTGTTTAAACTAGTGTCCTGCACCTCAGTGTATAAACTAGTGTACTGCACCTCAGTGTATAAACTAGTGTACTGCACCTCATTAGTGTACTTCATCTCAGTGTATAAACTAGTGTCCTGCACCTCAGTGTATGAAATATTGTACTGCACTTCAGTGTATAAACTAGTGTACTGCACCTCAGTGTATAAACTAATGTACTGCACCTCAGTAGTGTACTTCATCTCAGTGTATAAACTAGTGTCCTGCACCTCAGTCTATGAACTAGTGTACTGCACCCCTGTGTATAAAGTAGTGTCCTGCACCTCAGTGTATAAGCTAGTGTACTGCACCTCAGTGTATAAACTAGTGTACTGCACTTCAGTGTATAAACTAGTGTACTGCACTTCAGTGTATAAACTAGTGTCCTGCACTTCAGTGTATAAACTAGTGTCCTGCACTTCAGTGTATAAACTAGTGTACTGAACCTCAGTGTATAAACTAGTGTACTGCACTTCAGTGTAGAAACCAGTGTCCTGCACCTCAGTGTATAAACTAGTGTCCTGCACCTCAGTGTATAAACTAGTATACTGCACTTTAGTGTATAAACAAGTGTCCTGCACTTTAGTGTATAAACTAGTGTCCTGCACCTCAGTGTATAAACTAGTGTACTGCACCTCAGTAGTGTACTGCACCTCAGTGTATAAACTAGTGTACTGCACCTCAGTAGTGTACTGCACCTCAGTGCATGAACTAGTGTCCTGCACTTCAGTGTATAAACTAGTGTACTGCACCTCAGTGTATAAACTAGTGTCCTGCACCTCAGTGTATAAACCTGTTTCCTGCACTTCAGTGTATAAACTAGTGTACTGCACTTCAGTGTATAAACTCGTGTACTGCACTTCAGTGTATAAACTAGTGTCCTGCACCTCAGTGTATAAACTAGTGTACTTCACTTTAGTGTATAAACTAGTATCCTGCACCTCAGTGTATAAACTAGTGTACTGCACTTTAGTGTATAAACTACTATCCTGCACCTCAGTGTATAAACTAGTGTACTGCACTTTAGTGTATAAACTAGTGTCCTGCACCTCAGTGTATAAACTAGTGTCCTGCACTTCAGTGTATAAACTAGTGTCCTGCACTTCAGTCTATGAACTAGTGTAATGCACTTCAGTGTATAAACTAGTGTACTGCACCTCAGTGTATGAGCTAGTGTCCTGCACCTCAGTTTATAAACTAGTGTACTGCACCTCAGTGTATGAGCTAGTGTCCTGCACCTCAGTGTATAAACTAGTGTACTGCACCTCAGTGTATAAACTAGTGTCCTGCACCTCAGTGTATAAACTAGTATACTGCACCTCAGTGTATAAACTAGTGTACTGCACCTCAGCGTATAAACTAGTGTACTGCACCTCAGCGTATAAACTAGTGTACTGCACTTCAGTGTATAAACTAGTGTCCTGCACCTCAGTGTATAAACTAGTGTACTGCACCTCAGCGTATAAACTAGTGTACTGCACTTCAGTGCATAAACTAGTGTACTGCACCTCAGTGTATAAACTAGTGTACTGCACCTCAGTAGTGTACATCATCTCAGTGTTTAAACTAGTGTCCTGCACCTCAGTGTATAAACTAGTGTCCTGCACCTCAGTGTATAAACTAGTGTACTGCACCTCAGTGTATAAACTAGTGTACTGCACCTCATTAGTGTACTTCATCTCAGTGTATAAACTAGTGTCCTGCACCTCAGTGTATGAAATATTGTACTGCACTTCAGTGTATAAACTAGTGTACTGCACCTCAGTGTATAAACTAGTGTACTGCACCTCAGTGTATTAACTAATGTACTGCACCTCAGTAGTGTACTTCATCTCAGTGTATAAACTAGTGTCCTGCACCTCAGTCTATGAACTAGTGTACTGCACCCCTGTGTATAAAGTAGTGTCCTGCACCTCAGTGTATAAGCTAGTGTACTGCACCTCAGTGTATAAAGTAGTGTACTGCACTTCAGTGTATAAACTAGTGTCCTGCACCTCAGTTTATAAACTACCGTAGTGTACTGCACCTCAGTGTATAAACTAGTGTCCTGCACTTCAGTGTATAAACTAGTGTACTGAACCTCAGTGTATAAACTAGTGTACTGCACTTCTGTGAAAAACTAGTGTACTGCACCTCAGTGTATAAACTAGTGTACTGCACTTCAGTGTATAAACTCGTGTACTGCACTTCAGTGTATAAACTAGTGTCCTGCACCTCAGTGTATAAACTAGTGTACTTCACTTTAGTGTATAAACTAGTATCCTGCACCTCAGTGTATAAACTAGTGTACTGCACTTTAGTGTATAAACTAGTATCCTGCACCTCAGTGTATAAACTAGTGTACTGCACATCAGTGTATAAACTAGTGTCCTGCACCTCAGTGTATAAACTAGTGTCCTGCACTTCAGTGTATAAACTAGTGTCCTGCACTTCAGTCTATGAACTAGTGTACTGCACTTCAGTGTATAAACTAGTGTACTGCACCTCAGTGTATGAGCTAGTGTCCTGCACCTCAGTGTATAAACTAGTGTACTGCACCTCAGTGTATGAGCTAGTGTCCTGCACCTCAGTGTATAAACTAGTGTACTGCACCTCAGTGTATAAACTAGTGTCCTGCACCTCAGTGTATAAAATAGTATACTGCACCTCAGTGTATAAACTAGTGTACTGCACCTCAGCGTATAAACTAGTGTACTGCACCTCAGCGTATAAACTAGTGTACTGCACTTCAGTGTATAAACTAGTGTACTGCACCTCAGTGTATAAACTAGTGTCCTGCACCTCAGTGTATAAACTAGTGTCCTGCACCTCAGTGTTTAAACTAGTATACTGCACTTTAGTGTATAAAAGAGTGTCCTGCACTTTAGTGTATAAACTAGTGTCCTGCACCTCAGTGTATAAACTAGTGTACTGCACCTCAGTAGTGTACTGCACCTCAGTGTATAAACTAGTGTACTGCACCTCAGTAGTGTACTGCACCTCAGTGCATGAACTAGTGTCCTGCACTTCAGTGTATAAACTAGTGTACTGCACCTCAGTGTATAAACTAGTGTCCTGCACCTCAGTGTATAAACCTGTGTCCTGCACTTCAGTGTATAAACTAGTGTACTGCACTTCAGTGTATAAACTCGTGTACTGCACCTCAGTGTATAAAATAGTGTACTGCACTTTAGTGTATAAACTAGTATCCTGCACCTCAGTGTATAAACTAGTGTACTGCACTTTAGTGTATAAACTAGTTTCCTGCACCTTAGTGTATAAACTAGTGTCCTGCACTTCAGTGTATAAACTAGTGTCCTGCACTTCAGTCTATGAACTAGTGTACTGCACTTCAGTGTATAAACTAGTGTACTACACCTCAGTGTATGAGCTAGTGTCCTGCACCTCAGTGTATAAACTAGTGTACTGCACCTCAGTGTATGAGCTAGTGTCCTGCACCTCAGTGTATAAACTAGTGTACTGCACCTCAGTGTATAAACTAGTGTCCTGCACCTCAGTGTATAAAATAGTATACTGCACCTCAGTGTATAAACTAGTGTACTGCACCTCAGCGTATAAACTAGTGTACTGCACCTCAGCGTATAAACTAGTGTACTGCACTTCAGTGTATAAACTAGTGTACTGGACCTCAGTTTATAAACTAGTGTCCTGCACCTCAGTGTATAAACTAGTGTACTGCACATCAGTGTATAAACTAGTGTCCTGCACCTCAGTGTATAAACTAGTGTCCTGCACTTCAGTGTATAAACTAGTGTCCTGCACTTCAGTCTATGAACTAGTGTACTGCACTTCAGTGTATAAACTAGTGTACTGCACCTCAGTGTATGAGCTAGTGTCCTGCACCTCAGTGTATAAACTAGTGTACTGCACCTCAGTGTATGAGCTAGTGTCCTGCACCTCAGTGTATAAACTAGTGTACTGCACCTCAGTGTATAAACTAGTGTCCTGCACCTCAGTGTATAAAATAGTATACTGCACCTCAGTGTATAAACTAGTGTACTGCACCTCAGCGTATAAACTAGTGTACTGCACCTCAGCGTATAAACTAGTGTACTGCACTTCAGTGTATAAACTAGTGTACTGCACCTCAGTGTATAAACTAGTGTCCTGCACCTCAGTGTATAAACTAGTGTCCTGCACCTCAGTGTTTAAACTAGTATACTGCACTTTAGTGTATAAAAGAGTGTCCTGCACTTTAGTGTATAAACTAGTGTCCTGCACCTCAGTGTATAAACTAGTGTACTGCACCTCAGTAGTGTACTGCACCTCAGTGTATAAACTAGTGTACTGCACCTCAGTAGTGTACTGCACCTCAGTGCATGAACTAGTGTCCTGCACTTCAGTGTATAAACTAGTGTACTGCACCTCAGTGTATAAACTAGTGTCCTGCACCTCAGTGTATAAACCTGTGTCCTGCACTTCAGTGTATAAACTAGTGTACTGCACTTCAGTGTATAAACTCGTGTACTGCACCTCAGTGTATAAAATAGTGTACTGCACTTTAGTGTATAAACTAGTATCCTGCACCTCAGTGTATAAACTAGTGTACTGCACTTTAGTGTATAAACTAGTTTCCTGCACCTTAGTGTATAAACTAGTGTCCTGCACTTCAGTGTATAAACTAGTGTCCTGCACTTCAGTCTATGAACTAGTGTACTGCACTTCAGTGTATAAACTAGTGTACTACACCTCAGTGTATGAGCTAGTGTCCTGCACCTCAGTGTATAAACTAGTGTACTGCACCTCAGTGTATGAGCTAGTGTCCTGCACCTCAGTGTATAAACTAGTGTACTGCACCTCAGTGTATAAACTAGTGTCCTGCACCTCAGTGTATAAAATAGTATACTGCACCTCAGTGTATAAACTAGTGTACTGCACCTCAGCGTATAAACTAGTGTACTGCACCTCAGCGTATAAACTAGTGTACTGCACTTCAGTGTATAAACTAGTGTACTGGACCTCAGTTTATAAACTAGTGTCCTGCACCTCAGTGTATAAACTAGTGTACTGCACCTCAGTGTATGAGCTAGTGTCCTGCACCTCAGTGTATAAACTAGTGTCCTGCACCTAAGTGTATAAACTAGTGTACTGCACCTCAGCGTATAAACTAGTGTACTGCACTTCAGTGCATAAACTAGTGTACTGCACCTCAGTGTATAAACTAGTGTACTGCACCTCAGTAGTGTACATCATCTCAGTGTTTAAACTAGTGTCCTGCACCTCAGTGTATAAACTAGTGTCCTGCACCTCAGTGTATAAACTAGTGTACTGCACCTCAATGTATAAACTAGTGTACTGCACCTCATTAGTGTACTTCATCTCAGTGTATAAACTAGTGTCCTGCACCTCAGTGTATGAAATATTGTACTGCACTTCAGTGTATAAACTAGTGTACTGCACCTCAGTGTATAAACTAGTGTACTGCACCTCAGTGTATTAACTAATGTACTGCACCTCAGTAGTGTACTTCATCTCAGTGTATAAACTAGTGTCCTGCACCTCAGTCTATGAACTAGTGTACTGCACCCCTGTGTATAAAGTAGTGTCCTGCACCTCAGTGTATAAGCTAGTGTACTGCACCTCAGTGTATAAACTAGTGTACTGCACTTCAGTGTATAAACTAGTGTCCTGCACTTCAGTGTATAAACTAGTGTCCTGCACTTCAGTGTATAAACTAGTGTACTGAACCTCAGTGTATAAACTAGTGTACTGCACTTCTGTGAAAAACTAGTGTACTGCACCTCAGTGTATAAACTAGTGTCCTGCACTTCAGTGTATAAACTAGTGTACTTCACCTCAGTGTATGAACTAGTGTCCTGCACCTCAGTGTATAAACTAGTGTCCTGCCCCTCAGTGTATAAACTAGTGTCCTGCACTTTAGTGTATAAACTAGTGTCCTGCACCTCAGTGTATAAACTAGTGTCCTGCACTTTAGTGTATAAACTAGTGTCCTGCACCTCAGTGTATAAAGTAGTGTCCTGCACTTTAGTGTATAAACTAGTGTCTTGCACTTCAGTGTATAAACTAGTGTCCTGCACTTTAATGTATAAACTAGTGTCCTGCACTTCAGTGTATAAACTAGTGTACTGCACTTTAGTGTATAAACTAGTGTCTTGCACTTCAGTGTATAAACTAGTGTCCTGCACTTTAATGTATAAACTAGTGTCCTGCACTTCAGTGTATAAACTAGTGTACTGCACTTCATTGTATAAACTAGTGTACTGCACCTCAGTGTATAAACTAGTGTACTGCACTTCAGTGTATAAAGTAGTGTCCTGCACTTCAGTGTATAAGCTAGTGTCCTGCACTTCAGTGTATAAACTAGTGTACTGCAACTCAGTGTATAAACTAGTTTACTGCACTTCAGTGTATAAACTAGTGTCCTGCACCTCAGTGTATAAACTAGTGTCCTGCACTTTAGTGTATAAACTAGTGTCCTGCACCTCAGTGTATAAACTACTGTCCTGCACTTTAATGTATAAACTAGTGTCCTGCACCTCAGTGTATAAACTAGTGTACTGCACCTCAGTGTATAAACTAGTGTCCTGCAACTCAATGTATAAACTAGTGTCCTGCACCCCAGTGTATAAACTAGTGTACTGCACTTTAGTGTATAAACTAGTGTCCTGCACTTTAGTGTATAAACTAGTGTCCTGCACCTCAGTGTATAAACTAGTGTACTGCACCTCAGTGTATAAACTAGTCTCCTGCACCTCAGTAGTGTACTGCACCTCAGTGTATAAACTAGTGTACTGCACCTCAGTAGTGTACTGCACCTCAGTGTATAAACTAGTGTCCTGCACCTCAGTGTATAAACTTGTGTCCTGCACTTCAGTGTATAGACTAGTGTACTGCACTTCAGTGTATAAACTAGTATCCTGCACTTCAGTGTATAAACTAGTGTCCTGCACTTCAGTGTATAAACTAGTGTACTGCACTTCAGTGTATAAACTAGTGTCCTGCACTTCAGTGTATTAACTAGTGTATTGCACTTCAGTGTATAAACTAGTGTCCTGCACCTCAGTGTATAAACTAGTGTACTGCACTTTAGTGTATAAACTAGTATCCTGCACCTCAGTGTATAAACTATTGTACTGAACTTTAGTGTATAAACTAGTATCCTGCACCTCAGTGTATAAAATAGTGTCCTGCACTTTAATGTAGAAACTAGTGTCCTGCACTTCAGTGTATAAACTAGTGTACTGCACTTCATTGTATAAACTAGTGTACTGCACCTCAGTGTATAAACTAGTGTACTGCACTTCAGTGTATAAACTAGTGTCCTGCACTTCAGTGTATAAACTAGTGTACTGCAACTCAGTGTATAAACTAGTTTACTGCACTTCAGTGTATAAACTAGTTTACTGCACTTCAGTGTATAAACCCTTGTCCTGCACCTCAGTGTATAAACTAGTGTCCTGCACTTTAGTGTATAAACTAGTGTCCTGCACCTCAGTGTATAAACTAGTGTACTGCACCTCAGTAGTGTACTGCACCTCAGTGTATAAACTAGTGTACTGCACCTCAGTAGTGTACTGCACCTCAGTGCATAAACTAGTGTCCTGCACTTCAGTGTATAAACTAGTGTACTGCACCTCAGTGTATAAACTAGTGTCCTGCACCTCAGTGTAGAAACTTGTGTCCTGCACTTCAGTGTATAAACTAGTGTACTGCACTTCAGTGTATAAACTCGTGTACTGCACTTCAGTGTATAAACTAGTGTCCTGCACCTCAGTGTATAAACTAGTGTACTTCACTTTAGTGTATAAACTAGTATCCTGCACCTCAGTGTATAAACTAGTGTACTGCACTTTAGTGTATAAACTAGTATCCTGCACCTCAGTGTATAAACTAGTGTACTGCACTTTAGTGTATAAACTAGTGTCCTGCACCTCAGTGTATAAACTAGTGTCCTGCACCTCAGTGTATAAACTAGTGTCCTGCACTTCAGTCTATGAACTAGTGTACTGCACTTCAGCGTATAAACTAGTGTACTGCACCTCAGTGTATGAGCTAGTGTCCTGCACCTCAGTGTATAAACTATTGTACTGCACCTCAGTGTATGAGCTAGTGTCCTGCACCTCAGTGTATAAACTAGTGTACTGCACCTCAGTGTATAAACTAGTGTCCTGCACCTCAGTGTATAAACTAGTATACTGCACCTCAGTGTATAAACTAGTGTACTGCATCTCAGCGTATAAACTAGTGTACTGCACCTCAGCGTATAAACTAGTGTACTGCACTTCAGTGTATAAACTAGTGTACTGCACCTCAGTGTATAAACTAGTGTCCTGCACCTCAGTGTATAAACTAGTGTCCTGCACCTCAGTGTATAAACTAGTGTACTGCACCTCAGCGTATAAACTAGTGTACTGCACTTCAGTGCATAAACTAGTGTACTGCACCTCAGTGTATAAACTAGTGTACAGCACCTCAGTAGTGTACATCATCTCAGTGTTTAAACTAGTGTCCTGCACCTCAGTGTATGAAATATTGTACTGCACTTCAGTGTATAAACTAGTGTACTGCACCTCAGTGTATAAACTAGTGTACTGCACCTCAGTGTATTAACTAATGTACTGCACCTCAGTAGTGTACTTCATCTCAGTGTATAAACTAGTGTCCTGCACCTCAGTCTATGAACTAGTGTACTGCACCCCTGTGTATAAAGTAGTGTCCTGCACCTCAGTGTATAAGCTAGTGTACTGCACCTCAGTGTATAAACTAGTGTACTGCACTTCAGTGTATAAACTAGTGTCCTGCACCTCAGTTTATAAACTACCATAGTGTACTGCACCTCAGTGTATGAACTAGTGTCCTGCACTTCAGTGTATAAACTAGTGCCCTGCACTTCAGTGTATAAACTAGTGTACTGAACCTCAGTGTATAAACTAGTGTAATGCACTTCTGTTAAAAACTAGTGTACTGCACCTCAGTGTATAAACTAGTGTCCTGCACTTCAGTGTATAAACTAGTGTACTTCACCTCAGTGTATGAACTAGTGTCCTGCACCTCAGTGTATAAACTAGTGCCCTGCACCTCAGTGTATAAACTAGTGTCCTGCACTTTAGTGTATAAACTAGTGTCCTGCACCTCAGTGTATAAACTACTGTCCTGCACTTTAGTGTATAAACTAGTGTCCTGCACCTCAGTGTATAAACTAGTGTACTGCACCTCAGTGTATAAACTAGTGTCCTGCACCTCAGTGTATAAACTAGTGTCCTGCACCTCAGTGTATAAACTAGTGTACTGCACTTTAGTGTATGAACTAGTGTCCTGCACTTTAGTGTATAAACTAGTGTCCTGCACCTCAGTGTATAAACTAGTGTACTGCACCTCAGTGTATTAACTAGTGTCCTGCACCTCAGTGTATAAACTAGTGTACTGCACGTCAGTGTATAAACTAGTGTCCTGCACCTCAGTGTATAAACTAGTGTACTGCACCTCAGTGGATGAGCTAGTGTCCTGCACCTCAGTGTATAAACTAGTGTACTGCACCTCAGTGTATGAGCTAGTGTCCTGCACCTCAGTGTATAAACTAGTGTACTGCACCTCAGTGTATGAGCTAGTGTCCTGCACCTCAGTGTATAAACTAGTGTACTGCACCTCAGTGTATAAACTAGTGTCCTGCAGCTCAGTGTATAAACTAGTATACTGCACCTCAGTGTATAAACTAGTGTACTGCACCTCAGCGTATAAACTAGTGTACTGCACCTCAGCGTATAAACTAGTGTACTGCACTTCAGTGTATAAACTAGTGTACTGCACCTCAGTGTATAAACTAGTGTCCTACACCTCAGTGTATAAACTAGTGTCTTGCACCTCAGTGTATAAACTAGTGTACTGCACCTCAGTGTATAAACTAGTGTACTGCACCTCAGTGTATAAACTAGTGTCCTGCACCTCAGTGTATAAACTAGTGTCCTGCACCTCAGTGTATAAACTAGTGTACTGCACCTCAGTGTTTAAACTAGTGTACTGCACCTCAGTGTATAAACTAGTGTACTGCACCTCAGTGTATAAACTAGTGTACTGCACCTCAGTGTAAAAACTGTTGTCCTGCACCTCAGTGTAAAAACTGGTGTCCTGCACGTCAGTGTATAAACTAGTGTACTGCACCTCAGTGTATAAACTAGTGTACTGCACCTCAGTGTATAAACTAGTGTCCTGCACCTCAGTGTATAAACTAGTGTACTGCACCTCAGTGTATAAACTAGTGCACTGCACCTCAGTGTATAAACTAGTGTACTGCACCTCAGTGTATAAATTAGTGTACTGCACCTCAGTGTATAAACTAGTGTCCTGCCCCTCAGTGTATAAACTAGTGTACTGCACCTCAGTGTATAAACTAGTGTCCTGCACCTCAGTGCACAAACTAGTGTACTGCACCTCAGTGTATAAAATAGTGTCCTGCACCTCAGTGTATAAACTAGTGTACTGCACCTCAGTGTATAAACTAGTGTACTGCACCTCAGTGTATAAACTAGTGTACTGCACCTCAGTGTATAAATTAGTGTACTGCACCTCAGTGTATAAACTAGTGTCCTGCCCCTCAGTGTATAAACTAGTGTACTGCACCTCAGTGTATAAACTAGTGTCCTGCACCTCAGTGTATAAACTAGTGCCCTGCACTTTAGTGTATAAACTAGTGTCCTGCACTTCAGTGTATAAACTAGTGTACTGCACCTCAGTGTATAAACTAGTGTTCTGCACCTCAGTGCATGAACTAGTGTCCTGCACCTCAGTGTATAAAGTAGTGTACTGCACCTCAGTAGTGTCCTGCACCTCAGTGTATAAACTAGTGTCCTGCACTTTAGTGTATAAACTAGTGTCTTAGAACCTCACTGTATAAACTAGTGTCCTGCACTTTAATGTATAAACTAGTGTCCTGCACTTCAGTGTATAAACTAGTGTACTGCACTTCATTGTATAAACTAGTGTACTGCACCTCAGTGTATAAACTAGTGTACTGCACTTCAGTGTATAAACTAGTGTTCTGCACTTCAGTGTATAAACTAGTGTCCTGCACTTCAGTGTATAAACTAGTGTACTGCAACTCAGTGTATAAACTAGTTTACTGCACTTCAGTCTATAAACTAGTTTACTGCACTTCAGTGTATAAACTAGTGTCCTCTACCTCAGTGTATAAACTAGTGTCCTGCAATTTAGTGTATAAACTAGTGTCCTGCACCTCAGTGTATAGACTAGTGTACTGCACCTCCGTGTATAAACTAGTGTCCTGCACCTCAGTGTATAAACTAGTGTCCTGCACCTCCGTGTATAAACTAGTGTCCTGCACCTCAGTGTATAAACTAGTGTCCTGCACCTCAGTGTATAAACTAGTGTACTGCACCTCAGTGTATAAACTAGTGTACTGCACCTCAGTGTATAAACTAGTGTGCTGCACCTCAGTGTATAAACTAGTGTACTGCACCTCAGTGTTTAAACTAGTGTACTGCACCTCAGTGTATAAACTAGTGTACTGCACCTCAGTGTTTAAACTAGTGTACTGCACCTCAGTGTTTAAACTAGTGTACTGCACCTCAGTGTAAAAACTGTTGTCCTGCACCTCAGTGTAAAAACTGGTGTCCTGCACGTCAGTGTATAAACTAGTGTACTGCACCTCAGTGTATAAACTAGTGTACTGCACCTCAGTGTATAAACTAGTGTCCTGCACCTCAGTGTATAAACTAGTGTACTGCACCTCAGTGTATAAACTAGTGTACTGCACCTCAGTGTATAAACTAGTGTACTGCACCTCAGTGTATAAATTAGTGTACTGCACCTCAGTGTATAAACTAGTGTCCTGCCCCTCAGTGTATAAACTAGTGTACTGCACCTCAGTGTATAAACTAGTGTCCTGCACCTCAGTGTATAAACTAGTGTACTGCACCTCAGTGTATAAAATAGTGTCCTGCACCTCAGTGTATAAACTAGTGTACTGCACCTCAGTGTATAAACTAGTGTACTGCACCTCAGTGTATAAACTAGTGTACTGCACCTCAGTGTATAAATTAGTGTACTGCACCTCAGTGTATAAACTAGTGTCCTGCCCCTCAGTGTATAAACTAGTGTACTGCACCTCAGTGTATAAACTAGTGTACTGCACCTCAGTGTATAAACTAGTGTTCTGCACCTCAGTGCATGAACTAGTGTCCTGCACCTCAGTGTATAAAGTAGTGTACTGCACCTCAGTGCATGAACTAGTGTCCTGCACCTCAGTGTATAAAGTAGTGTTCTGCACCTCAGTGCATGAACTAGTGTCCTGCACCTCAGTGTATAAACTAGTGTCCTGCACTTTAGTGTATAAACTAGTGTCTTAAAACCTCACTGTATAAACTAGTGTCCTGCACTTTAATGTATAAACTAGTGTCCTGCACTTCAGTGTATAAACTAGTGTACTGCACTTCATTGTATAAACTAGTGTACTGCACCTCAGTGTATAAACTAGTGTACTGCACTTCAGTGTATAAACTAGTGTTCTGCACTTCAGTGTATAACTAGTGTCCTGCACTTCAGTGTATAAACTAGTGTACTGCAACTCAGTGTATAAACTAGTTTACTGCACTTCAGTCTATAAACTAGTTTACTGCACTTCAGTGTATAAACTAGTGTCCTCTACCTCAGTGTATAAACTAGTGTCCTGCACTTTAGTGTATAAACTAGTGTCCTGCACCTCAGTGTATAGACTAGTGTACTGCACCTCCGTGTATAAACTAGTGTCCTGCACCTCAGTGTATAAACTAGTGTCCTGCACCTCAGTGTATAAACTAGTGTACTGCACCTCAGTGTATAAACTAGTGTCCTGCACCTCAGTGTATAAACTAGTGTACTGCACCTCAGTGTATAAACTAGTGTGCTGCACCTCAGTGTATAAACTAGTGTACTGCATCTGAGTGTATAAACTAGTGCACTGCACTTCAGTGCATAAACTAGTGTACTGCACCTCAGTGTGTAAACTAGTGTGTTGCACCTCAGTAGTGTACTTCACCTCAGTGTATAAACTAGTGTCCTGCACCTCAGTGTAGAAACTAGTGTACTGGACCTCAGTGTACAAACTAGTGTCCTGCACCTCATTGTATAAACTAGTGTACTGCACCTCAGTGTATAAACTAGTGTAGTGCACCCCTGTGTTTAAACTAGTGTACTGCACCCCTGTGTATAAACTAGTGTCCTGCACCTGAGTGTATAAACTAGTGCACTGCACTTCAGTGCATAAACTAGTGTACTGCACCTCAGTGTATAAACTAGTGTGTTGCACCTCAGTAGTGTCCTGCACCTCAGTGTAAAAACTAGTGTCCTGCACTTCAGTGTATAAACTAGTGTCCTGCACCTGAGTGTATAAACTAGTGCACTGCACTTCAGTGCATAAACTAGTGTCCTGCACCTCATTGTATAAACTAGTGTACTGCACCTCAGTGTATAAACTAGTGTAGTGCACCCCTGTGTTTAAATTAGTTTACTGCACCCCTGTGTATAAACTAGTGTACTGCACCTCAGTAGTGTACTTCACCTCAGTGTATAAACTAGTGTCCTGCACCTCAGTCTATGAACTAGTGTACTGCACTTCAGTGTATAAACTAGTGTCCTGCACCTCAGTGTATAAACTAGTGTCCTGCACCTCAGTGTATAAACTAGTGTACTGCACCTCAGTGTATAAACTAGTGTCCTGCACCTCAGTGTATAAACTAGTGTACTGCACCTCAGTAGTGTACTTCACCTCAGTGTATAAACTAGTGTCCTGCACCTCAGTCTATGAACTAGTGTACTGCACTTCAGTGTATAAACTAGTGTCCTGCACTTCAGTGTATAAACTAGTGTCCTGCACCTCAGTGTATAAACTAGTGTACTGCACCTCAGTGGTGTACTGCACTTCAGTGTATAAGCTAGTGTCCTGCACCTCAGTGTATAAACTAGTGTACTGCACCTTAGTAGTGTACTGCACTTCAGTGTATAAGCTAGTGTCCTGCACCTCAGTGTATAAACTAGTGTACTGCACCTCAGTGTATAAACTAGTGTACTGCACCTCAGTGTAAAAACTAGTGTCCTGCACCTCAGTGTATAAACTAGTGTACTGCACCTCAGTGTATAAACTAGTGTACTGCACCTCAGTGTATAAACTAGTGTCCTGCACCTCAGTGTATAACTAGTGTCCTGCACCTCAGTGTATAAGCTAGTGTACTGCACCTCAGTGTATAAACTAGTGTACTGCACCTCAGTGTATAAACTAGTGTACTGCACCTCAGTGTAAAAACTGTTGTCCTGCACCTCAGTGTAAAAACTAGTGTCCTGCACCTCAGTGTATAAACTAGTGTACTGCACCTCAGTGTATAAACTAGTGTACTGCACCTCAGTGTATAAACTAGTGTCCTGCACCTCAGTGTATAAACTAGTGTCCTGCACCTCAGTGTATAAACTAGTGTACTGCACCTCAGTGTTTAAACTAGTGTACTGCACCTCAGTGTATAAACTAGTGTACTGCACCTCAGTGTATAAACTAGTGTACTGCACCTCAGTGTAAAAACTGTTGTCCTGCACCTCAGTGTAAAAACTGGTGTCCTGCACCTCAGTGTATAAACTAGTGTACTGCACTTCAGTGTATCAACTAGTGTACTGCACTTCAGTGTATAAACTAGTGTCCTGCACTTCAGTGTATAAACTAGTGTATTGCACTTCAGTGTATAAACTAGTATCCTGCACCTCAGTGTATAAACTAGTGTCCTGCACCTCAGTGTATAAACTAGTGTACTGCACTTTAGTGTATAAACTAGTATCCTGCACCTCAGTGTATAAACTAGTGTACTGCACTTTAGTGTATAAACTAGTGTCCTGCACCTCAGTGTATAAACTAGTGTCCTGCACCTCAGTGTATAAACTAGTATACTGCACTTTAGTGTATAAACTAGTATCCTGCACCTCAGTGTATAAACTAGTGTACTGCACTTTAGTGTATAAACTAGTATCCTGCACCTCAGTGTATAAACTAGTGTACTGCACTTTAGTGTATAAACTAGTGTCCTGCACCTCAGTGTATAAACTAGTGTCCTGCACTTCAGTGTATAAACTAGTGTCCTGCACTTCAGTCTATGAACTAGTGTACTGCACTTCAGTGTATAAACTAGTGTACTGCACCTCAGTGTATGAGCTAGTGTCCTGCACCTCAGTGTATAATTTAGTGTACTGCACCTCAGTGTATAAACTAGTGTCCTGCACCTCAGTGTATAAACTAGTGTACTGCACCTCAGTGTATAAACTAGAGTACTGCACCTCAGTAGTGTACTTCATCTCAGTGTATAAACTAGTGTCCTGCACCTCAGTGTATAAACTAGTGTACTGGACCTCAGTGTAAAAACTAGTGTCCTGCACCTCAGTGTATAAACTAGTATACTGCACCTCAGTGTATAAACTAGTGTACTGCACCCCTGTGTATAAACTAGTGTGTTGCACCTCAGTAGTGTACTTCACCTCAGTGTATAAACTAGTGTCCTGCACCTTAGTGTATAAACTAGTGTACTGCACCTCAGTGTAAAAACTGTTGTCCTGCACCTCAGTGTAAAAACTAGTGTCCTGCACGTCAGTGTATAAACTAGTGTACTGCACCTCAGTGTATAAACTAGTGTACTGCACCTAAGTGTATAAACTAGTGTCCTGCACCTCAGTGTATAAACTAGTGTACTGCACCTCAGTGTATAAACTAGTGTACTGCACCTCAGTGTATAAACTAGTGTACTGCACCTCAGGGTATAAATTAGTGTACTGCACCTCAGTGTATAAACTAGTGTCCTGCCCCTCAGTGTATAAACTAGTGTACTGCACCTCAGTGTATAAACTAGTGTCCTGCACCTCAGTGTATAAACTAGTGTCCTGCACCTCAGTGTATGAACTAGTGTACTGCACCTCAGTGTATAAACTAGTGTACTGCACCCCTGTGTACAAACTAGTGTACTGCACCCCTGTGTATAAACTAGTGTACTGCACCTCAGTAGTGTACTTCAACTCAGTGTATAAACTAGTGTCCTGCACCTCAGTGTATAAACTAGTGTACTGCACCTCAGTGTATAAACTAGTATACTGCACTTCAATGTATAAACTAGTGTTCTGCACCTCAGTGTATAAACTAGTGTACTGCACCTCAGTGGTGTACTTCACCTCAGTGTATAAACTAGTGTCCTGCACCTCAGTGTATAAACTAGTGTCCTGCACCTCAGTGTATAAACTAGTGTACTGCACTTCAGTGTATAAACTAGTGTCCTGCACTTCAGTGTATCAACTAGTGTACTGCACTTCAGTGTATAAACTAGTGTCCTGCACTTCAGTGTATAAACTAGTGTATTGCACTTCAGTGTATAAACTAGTGTCCTGCACCTCAGTGTATAAACTAGTGTCCTGCACCTCAGTGTATAAACTAGTGTCCTGCACTTTAGTGTATAAACTAATATCCTGCACCTCAGTGTATAAACTAGTGTCCTGCACTTCAGTGTATAAACTAGTGTCCTGCACTTCAGTCTATGAACTAGTGTACTGCACTTCAGTGTATAAACTAGTGTACTGCACCTCAGTGTATGACCTAGTGTCCTGCACCTCAGTGTATAATTTAGTGTACTGCACCTCAGTGTATAAACTAGTGTCCTGCACCTCAGTCTATGAACTAGTGTCCTGCACTTCAGTGTATAAACTAGTGTCCTGCACTTCAGTGTATAAACTAGTGTACTGAACCTCAGTGTATAAACTAGTGTACTGCACTTCTGTGAAAAACTAGTGTACTTCATCTCAGTGTATAAACTAGTGTCCTGCACCTCAGTGTATAAACTAGTGCACTGCAGCTCAGTGTATAAACTAGTTTCCTGCACCTCAGTGTATAAACTAGTGCACTGCACGTCAGTGCATAAACTAGTGTACTGCACCTCAGTGTATAAACTAGTGTACTGCACCTCAGTAGTGTACTCCACCTCAGTGTATAAACTAGTGTCCTGCACCTTAGTGTATAAACTAGTGTCCTGCACCTCAGTGTAGAAACTAGTGTACTGGACCTCAGTGTATAAAAAAGTGTCCTGCACCTCAGTGTATAAACTAGTATACTGCACCTCAGTGTATAAACTAGTGTACTGCACCCCTGTGTATAAAGTAGTGTACTGCACCGCTGTGTATAAACTAGTGTGTTGCACCTCAGTAGTGTACTTCACCTCAGTGTATAAACTAGTGTCCTGCACGTCAGTGTATAAACTAGTGTACTGCACCTCAGTGTATAAACTAGTGTACTGCACCTCAGTGTATAAACTAGTGTCCTGCACCTCAGTGTATAAACTAGTGTACTGCACCTCAGTGTATAAACTAGTGTACTGCACCTCAGTGTATAAACTAGTGTACTGCACCTCAGTGTATAAATTAGTGTACTGCACCTCAGTGTATAAACTAGTGTCCTGCCCCTCAGTGTATAAACTAGTGTACTGCACCTCAGTGTATAAACTAGTGTCCTGCACCTCAGTGTATAAACTAGTGCCCTGCACTTTAGTGTATAAACTAGTGTCCTGCACTTCAGTGTATAAACTAGTGTACTGCACCTCAGTGTATAAACTAGTGTTCTGCACCTCAGTGCATGAACTAGTGTCCTGCACCTCAGTGTATAAAGTAGTGTACTGCACCTCAGTAGTGTCCTGCACCTCAGTGTATAAACTAGTGTCCTGCACTTTAGTGTATAAACTAGTGTCTTAGAACCTCACTGTATAAACTAGTGTCCTGCACTTTAATGTATAAACTAGTGTCCTGCACTTCAGTGTATAAACTAGTGTACTGCACTTCATTGTATAAACTAGTGTACTGCACCTCAGTGTATAAACTAGTGTACTGCACTTCAGTGTATAAACTAGTGTTCTGCACTTCAGTGTATAAACTAGTGTCCTGCACTTCAGTGTATAAACTAGTGTACTGCAACTCAGTGTATAAACTAGTTTACTGCACTTCAGTGTATAAACTAGTGTCCTGCACCTCAGTGTATAAACTAGTGTCCTGCACTTTAGTGTATAAACTAGTGTCCTGCACCTCAGTGTATAGACTAGTGTACTGCACCTCCGTGTATAAACTAGTGTCCTGCACCTCAGTGTATAAACTAGTGTCCTGCACCTCAGTGTATAAACTAGTGTACTGCACCTCAGTGTATAAACTAGTGTCCTGCACCTCAGTGTATAAACTAGTGTACTGCACCTCAGTGTATAAACTAGTGTGCTGCACCTCAGTGTATAAACTAGTGTACTGCATCTGAGTGTATAAACTAGTGCACTGCACTTCAGTGCATAAACTAGTGTACTGCACCTCAGTGTGTAAACTAGTGTGTTGCACCTCAGTAGTGTACTTCACCTCAGTGTATAAACTAGTGTCCTGCACCTCAGTGTAGAAACTAGTGTACTGGACCTCAGTGTATAAACTAGTGTCCTGCACCTCATTGTATAAACTAGTGTACTGCACCTCAGTGTATAAAATAGTGTAGTGCACCCCTGTGTTTAAACTAGTGTACTGCACCCCTGTGTATAAACTAGTGTCCTGCACCTGAGTGTATAAACTAGTGCACTGCACTTCAGTGCATAAACTAGTGTACTGCACCTCAGTGTAAAAACTAGTGTGTTGCACCTCAGTAGTGTACTTCACCTCAGTGTATAAACTAGTGTCCTGCACCTCATTGTATAAACTAGTGTACTGCACCTCAGTGTATAAACTAGTGTAGTGCACCCCTGTGTTTAAACTAGTTTACTGCACCCCTGTGTATAAACTAGTGTACTGCACCTCAGTAGTGTACTTCACCTCAGTGTATAAACTAGTGTCCTGCACCTCAGTCTATGAACTAGTGTACTGCACTTCAGTGTATAAACTAGTGTCCTGCACCTCAGTGTATAAACTAGTGTCCTGCACCTCAGTGTATAAACTAGTGTACTGCACCTCAGTGTATAAACTAGTGTCCTGCACCTCAGTGTATAAACTAGTGTACTGCACCTCAGTAGTGTACTTCACCTCAGTGTATAAACTAGTGTCCTGCACCTCAGTCTATGAACTAGTGTACTGCACTTCAGTGTATAAACTAGTGTCCTGCACTTCAGTGTATAAACTAGTGTCCTGCACCTCAGTGTATAAACTAGTGTACTGCACCTCAGTGGTGTACTGCACTTCAGTGTATAAGCTAGTGTCCTGCACCTCAGTGTATAAACTAGTGTACTGCACCTTAGTAGTGTATTGCACTTCAGTGTATAAGCTAGTGTCCTGCACCTCAGTGTATAAACTAGTGTACTGCACCTCAGTGTATAAACTAGTGTACTGCACCTCAGTGTAAAAACTGTTGTCCTGCACCTCAGTGTAAAAACTAGTGTCCTGCACCTCAGTGTATAAACTAGTGTACTGCACCTCAGTGTAAAAACTAGTGTACTGCACCTCAGTGTATAAACTAGTGTACTGCACCTCAGTGTAAAAACTGTTGTCCTGCACTTCAGTGTAAAAACTAGTGTCCTGCACCTCAGTGTATAAACTAGTGTCCTGCACCTCAGTGTATAAACTAGTGTCCTGCACTTCAGTGTATAAACTAGTGTCCTGCACTTCAGTCTATGAACTAGTGTACTGCACTTCAGTGTATAAACTAGTGTACTGCACCTCAGTGTATGAGCTAGTGTCCTGCACCTCAGTGTATAATTTAGTGTACTGCACCTCAGTGTATAAACTAGTGTCCTGCACCTCAGTGTATAAACTAGTGTACTGCACCTCAGTGTATAAACTAGTGTACTGCACCTCAGTAGTGTACTTCATCTCAGTGTATAAACTAGTGTCCTGCACCTCAGTGTATAAACTAGTGTACTGGACCTCAGTGTAAAAACTAGTGTCCTGCACCTCAGTGTATAAACTAGTATACTACACCTCAGTGTATAAACTAGTGTACTGCACCCCTGTGTATAAACTAGTGTACTGCACCCCTGTGTATAAACTAGTGTGTTGCACCTCAGTAGTGTACTTCACCTCAGTGTATAAACTATTGTCCTGCACCTTAGTGTATAAACTAGTGTACTGCACCTCAGTGTATAAACTAGTGTACTGCACCTCAGTGTATAAACTAGTGTACTGCACCTCAGTGTATTAACTAGTGTACTGCACCTAAGTGTATAAACTAGTGTCCTGCACCTCAGTGTATAAACTAGTGTACTGCACCTCAGTGTATAAACTAGTGTACTGCACCTCAGTGTATAAACTAGTGTACTGCACCTCAGGGTATAAATTAGTGTACTGCACCTCAGTGTATAAACTAGTGTCCTGCCCCTCAGTGTATAAACTAGTGTACTGCACCTCAGTGTATAAACTAGTGTCCTGCACCTCAGTGTATAAACTAGTGCCCTGCACTTTGGTGTATAAACTAGTGTCCTGCACTTCAGTGTATAAACTAGTACACTGCACCTCAGTGTACAAACTAGTGTTCTGCACCTCAGTGCATAAACTAGTGTCCTGCACCTCAGTGTATAAAGTAGTGTACTGCACCTCAGTAGTGTCCTGCACCTCAGTGTATAAACTAGTGTCCTGCACTTTAGTGTATAAACTAGTGTCTTGCACCTCAGTGTATAAACTAGTGTCCTGCACTTTAATGTATAAACTAGTGTCCTACACTTCAGTGTATAAACTAGTGTACTGCACTTCATTGTATAAACTAGTGTACTGCACCTCAGTGTATAAACTAGTGTCCTGCACCTCAGTGTATAAACTAGTGTCCTGCACCTCAGTGTATAATCTAGTGTACTGCACTTTATAATATAAACTAGTGTCCTGCACTTTAGTGTATAAACTAGTGTCCTGCACCTCAGTGTATAAACTAGTGTCCTGCACCTCAGTGTATAAACTAGTGTACTGCACCTCAGTGTATAAACTACTGTCCTGCACCTCAGTTTTGAACTAGTGTACTGCACTTCAGTGTATAAACTAGTGTACTGCACCTCAGTGTATAAAGTAGTGTGTTGCACCTCAGTGTATAAACTAGTGTACTGCACCTCAGTAGTGTACTTCACCTCAGTGTATGAACTAGTGTACTGCACCTCAGTGTATAAACTAGTGTACTCCACCTCAGTGTATAAACTAGTGTACTGCACCTCAGTGTATGAACTAGTGTACTGCACCTCAGTGTGTAAACTAGTGTACTGCACCTCAGCGTATAAACTAGTGTACTCCACCTCAGTGTATAAACTTGTGTACTGCACCTCAGTGTATAAACTAGTGTATTGCACCTCAGTAGTGTACTGCACTTCAGTGTATAAGCTAGTGTCCTGCACCTCAGTGTATAAACTAGTGTACTGCACCTCAGTGTATAAACTAGTGTCCTGCACCTCAGTCTATGAACTAGTGTACTGCACTTCAGTGTATAAACTAGTGTCCTGCACCTCAGTGTATAAACTAGTGTACTGCACCTCAGTGTATAAACTAGTGTACTGCACCTCAGTGTATAAACTAGTGTCCTGCACCTCAGTAGTGTACTTCATCTCAGTGTATAAACTAGTGTCCTGCACCTCAGTGTATAAACTAGTGCAGTGCACTTCAGTGCATAAACTAGTGTACTGTACTTCAGTGTATAAACTAGTGTACTGCACCTCAGTAGTATACTTCATCTCAGTGTATAAACTAGTGTCCTGCACCTCAGTGTATAAACTAGTGCACTGCACCTCAGTGTATAAATTAGTTTCCTGCACCTCAGTGTATAAACTAGTGCACTGCACTTCAGTGCATAAACTAGTGTAATGCACCTCAGTGTATAAACTAGTGTGTTGCACCTCAGTAGTGTACTTCACCTCAGTGTATAAACTAGTGTCCTGCACCTCAGTGTATAAACTAGTGTACTGCACCCCTGTGTATAAACTAGTGTACTGCACCCCTGTGTATAAACTAGTATCCTGCACCTCAGTGTATAAACTAGTGTCCTGCACCTCAGTGTATAAACTAGTGTACTGCACCTCAGTGTATAAACTAGTGTACTGCACTTTAGTGTATAAACTAGTGTCCTGCACCTCAGTGTATAAACGAGTGTCCTGCACTTCAGTGTATAAACTAGTGTCCTGCACTTCAGTCTATGAACTAGTGTACTGCACTTCAGTGTATAAACTAGTGTACTGCACCTCAGTGTATGAGCTAGTGTCCTGCACCTCAGTGTATAATTTAATGTACTGCACCTCAGTGTATAAACTAGTGTCCTGCACTTCAGTCTATGAACTAGTGTACTGCACTTCAATGTATATACTAGTGTCCTGCACCTCAGTGTATAAACTAGTGTACTGCACCTCAGTGTATAAACTAGTGTACTGCACCTCAGTGTATAAACTAGTGTACTGCACCTCAGTAGTGTACTTCATCTCAGTGTATAAACTAGTGTCCTGCACCTCAGTGTATAAACTAGTGCACTGCAGCTCAGTGTATAAACTAGTGTACTGCACCTCAGTGTATAAAGTAGTGTACTGCACCTCAGTAGTGTCCTGCACCTCAGTGTATAAACTAGTGTTCTGCAGTTTAGTGTATAAACTAGTGTTTTGCACCTCAGTGTATAAACTAGTGTCCTGCACTTTAATGTATAAACTAGTGTCCTGCACTTCAGTGTATAAACTAGTGTACTGCACTTCATTGTATAAACTAGTGTTCTGCACCTCAGTGTATAAACTAGTGTCCTGCACCTCAGTGTATAAACTAGTGTCCTGCACTTTAGTGTATAAACTAGTGTCCTGCACCTCAGTGTATAAACTAGTGTACTGCACCTCCGTGTATAAACTAGTGTCCTGCACCTCAGTGTATAAACTAGTGTACTGCACTTTATAATATAAACTAGTGTCCTGCACTTTAGTGTATAAACTAGTGTCCTGCACCTCAGTGTATAAACTAGTGTACTGCACCTCAGTGTATAAACTAGTGTCCTGCACCTCAGTGTATAAACTAGTGTACTGCACCTCAGTGTATAAACTAGTGTCCTGCACCTCAGTGTATAAACTAGTGTACTGCACCTCAGTGTATAAACTAGTGTCCTGCACCTCAGTGTATAAACTAGTGTACTGCACCTCAGTGTATAAACTAGTGTACTGCACCTCAGTAGTGTACTTCATCTCAGTGTATAAACTAGTGTCCTGCACCTCAGTAGTGTACTTCATCTCAGTGTATAAACTAGTGTCCTGCACCTCAGTGTATAAACTAGTGCACAGCACTTCAGTGCATAAACTAGTGTACTGTACTTCAGTGTAAAAACTAGTGTACTGCACCTCAGTGTATAAACTAGTGTATTGCACCTCAGTAGTGTACTGCACTTCAGTGTATAAGCTAGTGTCCTGCACCTCAGTGTATGAACTAGTGTACTGCACCTCATTGTATAAACTAGTGTACTGCACCTCAGCGTATAAACTAGTGTACTCCACCTCAGTGTATAAACTAGTGTACTGCACCTCAGTGTATAAACTAGTGTATTGCACCTCAGTAGTGTACTGCACTTCAGTGTATAAGCTAGTGTCCTGCACCTCAGTGTATGAACTAGTGTACTGCACCTCAGTGTATAAACTAGTGTACTGCACCTCAGTGTATAAACTAGTGTCCTGCACCTCAGTGTATAAACTAGTGTACTGCACCTCAGTGTATAAACTAGTGTCCTGCACCTCAGTCTATGAACTAGTGTACTGCACTTCAGTGTATAAACTAGTATCCTGCACCTCAGTGTATGAGCTAGTGTCCTGCACCTCAGCGTATAAACTAGTGTACTCCACCTCAGTGTATAAACTAGTGTACTGCACCTCAGTATATAAACTAGTGTATTGCAACTCAGTAGTGTACTGCACTTCAGTGTATAAGCTAGTGTCTTGCACCTCAGTGTATAAACTAGTGCCCTGCACTTTAGTGTATAAACTAGTGTCCTGCACTTCAGTGTATAAACTAGTGTACTGCACCTCAGTGTATAAACTAGTGTACTGCACCTCAGTGTATAAACTAGTGTCTTGCACCTCAGTGTATAAACTAGTGCCCTGCACTTTAGTGTATAAACTAGTGTCCTGCACTTCAGTGTATAAGCTAGTGTCTTGCACCTCAGTGTATAAACTAGTGCCCTGCACTTTAGTGTATAAACTAGTGTCCTGCACTTCAGTGTATAAACTAGTGTACTGCACCTCAGTGTATAAACTAGTGTACTGCACTTCAGTGTATAAACTAGTGTCTTGCACCTCAGTGTATAAACTAGTGCCCTGCACTTTAGTGTATAAACTAGTGTCCTGCACTTCAGTGTATAAACTAGTGTACTGCACCTCAGTGTATAAAGTAGTGTACTGCACCTCAGTAGTGTCCTGCACCTCAGT
This sequence comes from Nerophis lumbriciformis, assembly GCF_033978685.3. Classification (NCBI taxonomy): domain Eukaryota; kingdom Metazoa; phylum Chordata; class Actinopteri; order Syngnathiformes; family Syngnathidae; genus Nerophis; species Nerophis lumbriciformis. The sequence continues at coordinate 27,411,452 of NC_084563.2, read as the reverse complement.
GTATAAACTAGTGTCCTGCAGTTTAGTGTATAAACTAGTGTTTTGCACCTCAGTGTATAAACTAGTGTCCTGCACTTTAATGTATAAACTAGTGTCCTGCACTTCAGTGTATAAACTAGTGTACTGCACTTCATTGTATAAACTAGTGTACTGCACCTCAGTGTATAAACTAGTGTCCTGCACCTCAGTGTATAAACTAGTGTCCTGCACTTTAGTGTATAAACTAGTGTCCTGCACCTCAGTGTATAAACTAGTGTACTGCACCTCCGTGTATAAACTAGTGTCCTGCACCTCAGTGTATAAACTAGTGTACTGCACTTTATAATATAAACTAGTGTCCTGCACTTTAGTGTATAAACTAGTGTCCTGCACCTCAGTGTATAAACTAGTGTACTGCACCTCAGTGTATAAACTAGTGTCCTGCACCTCAGTGTATAAACTAGTGTACTGCACCTCAGTGTATAAACTAGTGTCCTGCACCTCAGTGTATAAACTAGTGTACTGCACCTCAGTGTATAAACTAGTGTCCTGCACCTCAGTGTATAAACTAGTGTACTGCACCTCAGTGTATAAACTAGTGTACTGCACCTCAGTAGTGTACTTCATCTCAGTGTATAAACTAGTGTCCTGCACCTCAGTGTATAAACTAGTGCACAACACTTCAGTGCATAAACTAGTGTACTGTACTTCAGTGTAAAAACTAGTGTACTGCACCTCAGTGTATAAACTAGTGTATTGCACCTCAGTAGTGTACTGCACTTCAGTGTATAAGCTAGTGTCCTGCACCTCAGTGTATGAACTAGTGTACTGCACCTCATTGTATAAACTAGTGTACTGCACCTCAGCGTATAAACTAGTGTACTCCACCTCAGTGTATAAACTAGTGTACTGCACCTCAGTGTATAAACTAGTGTATTGCACCTCAGTAGTGTACTGCACTTCAGTGTATAAGCTAGTGTCCTGCACCTCAGTGATTGAACTAGTGTACTGCACCTCAGTGTATAAACTAGTGTACTGCACCTCAGTGTATAAACTAGTGTCCTGCACCTCAGTGTATAAACTAGTGTCCTGCACCTCAGTCTATGAACTAGTGTACTGCACTTCAGTGTATAAACTAGTATCCTGCACCTCAGTGTATGAGCTAGTGTCCTGCACCTCAGCGTATAAACTAGTGTACTCCACCTCAGTGTATAAACTAGTGTACTGCACCTCAGTATATAAACTAGTGTATTGCAACTCAGTAGTGTACTGCACTTCAGTGTATAAGCTAGTGTCCTGCACCTCAGTGTATGAACTAGTGTACTGCACCTCAGTGTATAAACTAGTGTACTGCATCTCAGTGTATAAACTAGTGTCCTGCACCTCAGTGTATAAACTAGTGTACTGCACCTCAGTGTATAAACTACTGTCCTGCACCTCAGTCTATGAACTAGTGTACTGCACTTCAGTGTATAAACTAGTGTACTGCACCTCAGTGTATAAAGTAGTGTGTTGCACCTCAGTGCATAAACTAGTGTACTGCACCTCAGTAGTGTACTTCACATCAGTGTATGAAGTAGTGTACTGCACCTCAGTGTATAAACTAGTGTACTCCACCTCAGTGTATAAACTAGTGTACTGCACCTCAGTGTATGAACTAGTGTACTGCACCTCAGTGTATAAACTAGTGTACTGCACCTCAGGGTATAAACTAGTGTACTGCACCTCAGTGTATAAACTAGTGTCCTGCACCTCAGTGTATAAACTAGTGTACTGCACCTCAGTGTATAAATTAGTGTCCTGCACCTCAGTGTATAAACTAGTGTACTGCACCTCAGTGTATAAACTAGTGTACTGCACCTCAGTAGTGTACTTCATCTCAGTGTATAAACTAGTGTCCTGCACCTCAGTGTATAAACTAGTGCACAGCACTTCAGTGCATAAACTAGTGTACTGTACTTCAGTGTAAAAACTAGTGTACTGCACCTCAGTGTATAAACTAGTGTATTGCACCTCAGTAGTGTACTGCACTTCAGTCTATAAACTAGTTTACTGCACTTCAGTGTATAAACTAGTGTCCTGCACCTCAGTGTATAAACTAGTGTCCTGCACCTCAGTGTATGAACTAGTGTACTGCACCTCAGTGTTTAAACTAGTGTACTGCACCTCAGCGTATAAACTAGTGTACTCCACCTCAGTGTATAAACTAGTGTACTGCACCTCAGTGTATAAACTAGTGCCCTGCACCTCAGTGTATGAACTAGTGTACTGCACTTCAGTGTATAAACTAGTGTCCTGCACCTCATTGTATAAACTAGTGTACTGCTCCTCAGTGTATAAACTAGTGTACTGCACCTCAGTGTATAAACTAGTGTACTGCACCTCAGTAGTGTACCTCATCTCAATGTATAAACTAGTGTCCTGCACCTCAGTGTATAAACTAGTGCACTGCACTTCAGTGCATAAAAAGTGTACTGTACTTCAGTGTATAAACTAGTGCACTGCACTTCAGTGCATAAACTAGTGTACTGCACCTCAGTGTATAAACTATTGTGTTGCACCTCAGTAGTGTACTTCACCTCAGTGTATAAACTAGTGTCCTGCACCTCAGTGTATGAACTAGTGTCCTCCACCTTAGTGTATAAACTAGTGTCCTGCACCTCAGTGTAGAAACTAGTGTACTGCACCTCAGTGTATAAACTTGTGTACTACACCTCAGTGCATAAACTAGTGTCCTGCACCTCAGTGTATAAAGTAGTGTACTGCACCTCAGTAGTGTCCTGCACCTCAGTGTATAAACTAGTGTCCTGCACTTTAGTGTATAAACTAGTGTCTTGCACCTCAGTGTATAAACTAGTGTCCTGCACTTTAATGTATAAACTAGTGTCCTGCACTTCAGTGTATAAACTAGTGTACTGCACTTCATTGTATAAACTAGTGTACTGAACCTCAGTGTATAAACTAGTGTACTGCACTTCAGTGTATAAACTAGTGTCCTGCACTTCAGTGTATTAACTAGTGTCCTGCACTTCAGTGTATAAACTAGTGTACTGCAACTCAGTGTATAAACTAGTTTACTGCACTTCAGTCTATAAACTAGTTTACTGCACTTCAGTGTATAAACTAGTGTCCTGCACCTCAGTGTATGAACTAGTGTACTGCACCTCAGTGTTTAAACTAGTGTACTGCACCTCAGTGTATAAACTAGTGTCCTGCACCTCAGTGTATGAACTAGTGTACTGCACTTCAGTGTATAAACTAGTGTCCTGCACCTCAGTGTATAAACTAGTGTACTGCTCCTCAGTGTATAAATTAGTGTACTGCACCTCAGTGTATAAACTAGTGTACTGCACCTCAGTAGTGTACTTCATCTCAGTGTATAAACTAGTGTCCTGCACCTCAGTGTATAAACTAGTGCACTGCACTTCAGTGCATAAACTAGTGTACTGTACTTCAGTGTATAAACTAGTGTTCTGCACCTCAGTAGTGTACTTCATCTCAGTGTATAAACTAGTGTCCTGCACCTCAGTGTATAAACTAGTGCACTGCACCTCAGTGTAGAAACTAGTTTCCTGCACCTCAGTGTATAAACTAGTGCACTGAACTTCAGTGCATAAACTAGTGTACTGCACCTCAGTGTATAAACTATTGTGTTGCACCTCAGTAGTGTACTTCACCTCAGTGTATAAACTAGTGTCCTGCACCTCAGTGTATGAACTAGTGTCCTCCACCTTAGTGTATAAACTAGTGTCCTGCACCTCAGTGTAGAAACTAGTGTACTGCACCTCAGTGTATAAACTAGTGTACTGCACCTCAGTGTATAAACTAGTGTACTGCACCCCTGTGTATAAACTAGTGTACTGCACCCCTGTGTATAAACTAGTGTACTGCACCTCAGTAGTGTACTTCACCTCAGTGTATAAACTAGTGTCCTGCACCTCAGTGTATAAACTAGTGTCCTGCACTTCAGTGTATAAACTAGTGTATTGCACTTCAGTGTATAAACTAGTGTCCTGCACCTCAGTGTATAAACTAGTATACTTCACTTCAGTGTATAAACTAGTGTCCTGCACCTCAGTGTATAAACTAGTGTACTGCACCTCAGTAGTGTACTTCACCTCAGTGTATAAACTAGTGTCCTGCACTTCAGTGTATAAACTAGTGTACTGCACTTCAGTGCATAAACTACTGTCCTGCACTTCAGTGTATAAACTAGTGTACTGCACTTCAGTGTATAAACTAGTGTCCTGCACTTCAGTGTATAAACTAGTGTATTGCACTTCAGTGTATAAACTAGTGTCCTGCACCTCAGTGTATAAACTAGTGTCCTGCACCTCAGTGTATAAACTAGTGTACTGTACTTTAGTGTATAAACTAGTATCCTGCACCTCAGTGTATAAACTAGTGTACTGCACCTCAGTAGTGTACTTCACCTCAGTGTATAAACTAGTGTCCTGCACTTCAGTGTATAAACTAGTGTACTGCACTTCAGTGCATAAACTACTGTCCTGCACTTCAGTGTATAAACTAGTGTACTGCACTTCAGTGTATAAACTAGTGTCCTGCACTTCAGTGTATAAACTAGTGTATTGCACTTCAGTGTATAAACTAGTGTCCTGCACCTCAGTGTATAAACTAGTGTCCTGCACCTCAGTGTATAAACTAGTGTACTGTACTTTAGTGTATAAACTAGTATCCTGCACCTCAGTGTATAAACTAGTTTACTGCACTTTAGTGTATAAACTAGTGTCCTGCACCTCAGTGTATAAACTAGTGTCCTGCACCTCAGTGTATAAACTAGTGTACTGCACTTTAGTGTATAAACTAGTATCCTGCACCTCAGTGTATAAACTAGTGTACTGCACTTTAGTGTATTAACTAGTATCCTGCACCTCAGTGTATAAACTAGTGTACTGCACTTTAGTGTATAAACTAGTGTCTTGCACCTCAGTGTATAAACTAGTGTCCTGCACTTCAGTGTATAAACTAGTGTCCTGCATTTCAGTCTATGAACTAGTGTACTGCACTTCAGTGTATAAACTAGTGTACTGCACCTCAGTGTATGAGCTAGTGTCCTGCACCTCAGTGTATAATTTAGTGTACTGCACCTCAGTGTATAAACTAGTGTCCTGCATTTCAGTCTATGAACTCGTGTACTGCACTTCAGTGTATAAACTAGTGTCCTGCACCTCAGTGTATAAACTAGTGTACTGCACCTCAGTGTATAAACTAGTGTACTGCACCTCAGTGTATAAACTAGTGTACTGCACCTCAGGATTGTACTTCATCTCAGTGTATAAACTATTGTCCTGCACCTCAGTGTATAAACTAGTGCACTGCAGCTCAGTGTATAAACTAGTTTCCTGCACCTCAGTGTATAAACTAGTGCACTGCACTTCAGTGCATAAACTAGTGTACTGACCCTCAGTGTATAAACTAGTGTGTTGCACCTCAGTAGTGTACTTCACCTCAGTGTATAAACTAGTGTCCTGCACCTTAGTGTATAAACTAGTGTCCTGCACCTCAGTGTAGAAACTAGTGTACTGGACCTCAGTGTATAAACTAGTGTCCTGCACCTCAGTGTAAAAACTAGTGTCCTGCACCTCAGTGTATAAACTAGTGCCCTGCACTTTAGTGTATAAACTAGTGTCCTGCACTTCAGCGTATAAACTAGTGTACTGCACCTCAGTGTATAAACTAGTGTACTGCACCTCAGTGTATAAACTAGTGTACTGCACCTCAGTGTATAAACTAGTGTACTGCACCTCAGTAGTGTACTTCATCTCAGTGTATAAACTAGTGTCCTGCACCTCAGTGTATAAACTAGTGCACTGCACTTCAGTGCATAAACTAGTGTACTGTACTTCAGTGTATAAACTAGTGTACTGCACCTCAGTAGTATACTTCATCTCAGTGTATAAACTAGTGTCCTGCACCTCAGTGTATAAACTAGTGCACTGCACCTCAGTGTATAAACTAGTTTCCTGCACCTCAGTGTATAAACTAGTGCACTGAACTTCAGTGCATAAACTAGTGTACTGCACCTCAGTGTATAAACTAGTGTGTTGCACCTCAGTAGTGTACTTCACCTCAGTGTATAAACTAGTGTCCTGCACCTTAGTGTATAAACTAGTGTCCTGCACCCCAGTGTTGAAACTAGTGTACTGGACCTCAGTGTATAAACTAGTGTCCTGCACCTCAGTGTATAAACTAGTGTACTGCACCTCAGTGTATAAACTAGTGTACTGCACCCCTGTGTATAAACTAGTGTACTGCACCCCTGTGTATAAACTAGTGTGTTGCACCTCAGTAGTGTACTTCACCTCAGTGTATAAACTAGTGTCCTGCACCTTAGTGTATAAACTAGTGTCCTGCACCTCAGTGTATAAACTAGTGTTCTGCACCTCAGTGTAAAAATTGTTGTCCTGCACCTCAGTGTAAAAACTAGTGTCCTGCACGTCAGTGTATAAACTAGTGTACTGCACCTCAGTGTATAAACTAGTGTACTGCACCTCAGTGTATAAACTAGTGTCCTGCACCTCAGTGTATAAACTAGTGTACTGCACCTCAGTGTATAAACTAGTGTACTGCACCTCAGTGTATAAACTAGTGTACTGCACCTCAGTGTATAAATTAGTGTACTGCACCTCAGTGTATAAACTAGTGTCCTGCCCCTCAGTGTATAAACTAGTGTAGTGCACCTCAGTGTATAAACTAGTGTCCTGCACCCAGTGTATAAACTAGTGCCCTGCACTTTAGTGTATAAACTAGTGTCCTGCACTTCAGTGTATAAACTAGTGTACTGCACCTCAGTTTATAAACTAGTGTTCTGCACCTAAGTGTATAAACTAGTGTACTGCACCTCAGTGCATAAACTAGTGTCCTGCACCTCAGTATATAAACTTGTGTACTACACCTCAGTGCATAAACTAGTGTCCTGCACCTCAGTGTATAAAGTAGTGTACTGCACCTCAGTAGTGTCCTGCACCTCAGTGTATAAACTAGTGTCCTGCACTTTAGTATATAAACTAGTGTCTTGCACCTCAGTGTATAAACTAGTGTCCTGCACTTTAATGTATAAACTAGTGTCCTGCACTTCAGTGTATAAACTAGTGTAACACACTTCATTGTATAAACTAGTGTACTGCACTTCAGTGTATAAACTATTGTCCTGCACTTCAGTGTATAAACTAGTGTACTGCACTTCATTGTATAAACTAGCAGAGGTGGGACCAAGTCATTGCTTTGCAAGTCACAAGTACGTCTCAAGTCTTTACCCTCAAGTCTCGAGTCAAGTCCCGAGTCAAGACAGGGCAAGTCCGAGTCAAGTCCAAAGTCAAGACTGGAAAGTCTCAAGTCAAGTCCCAAGTCCTGCATTTTGAGTTTTGAGTCCTTTCAAGTCATTTAACCACAGACTAATATATTTACACAGATTGTGTATGCTTTTAAAACGCTGTATTTATTTATTAAAACAAGTGCATTTGAAATTGCAGGGAAAAAGATAGTGCTGACATTGCACTTCAAAATAGCACTATTAACCAGTCATTTTAAAAATGTAACTCATTCCTTTACAGAATAAACACATTTGAAAAAAAACAAGTGTAACTGTACTTATTTGCACAAAAGTGTTAACATTGTATTTCCATGGCATATTGCATTGTAACTAGTTCCACAGCAGTTTCTATCCTGTTCTTACCTTATCTCATTGATCTCATCTCATACTGTATGTGTGTTCATGTGTGCGTACACATGAAAAACATAACAAATATATGAACATAACAATGAACAGAGTTGTACTTTTTAGATGTCAGGACCCTATGCAATATGTACACATACTCTTAATATAGTATACATTTTAACTGCCCTTTATTTGACTATGTTTGTCTTTTTGTAGGTGGCTAAAATACGCGGTGCTGCTGACTGCCGTCTAACGTTACGTTACTGTGTGTGATACATTGACTAACGTAACGTTATGTGTAGGTACCTCATGCAACCCTGCTTAAAAAAAATCACTTGACAAAAAGTATGAATAAGGTAGCAAACTGCAGTGGACGCAACAGATTGCCGTGTTTGCAATGACGTTATAACCATAGACATCTTATAAGTAGACGCAGCATTGGTTGCTGTGACGCGAGCAATTTGGCCGCCATCTTGAAGTGCTGATGAGGAGCCGGCGAGCAGCCGAAACTGACAGATGACAGGTAGAAAACAAAGATGGGGGTGTTCAGCGTTTTCCTGCTCAAATGAGCGGACTGTTGAAAATAGGAATCGGGGGATTACATTAACATTAACGTGCTATTGGTTGTATTTTATGAAAATAATATTACCACAGAGTGGAGAAGGATCAAAGATCTTCAATATTTGTATGTGAAAATCACAAAGAAATCTTCTGGGGGAGGATGACGCCCCTACAGGGGTTTGGTTTACAAACTTTCAGCCCCACCTAAAACAAAATTCACCAGCCACTACTGATTATGATGCATTCTCATTTTAGGCAAAGTACAAGACAATACTTTCTTAACAGTATAATTGTAACCAGGAATCAGTCTTCAAGTAACAATATTCAAATACTAACATTGTTGGGTTAAACAGAATTTGGTTTTATTCTGAATCCAGTGAAACAGATTGGTGGTTTTCCATCCATCCATTTTCTACCGCTTATTCCCTTCGAGGTGGTTTTAGCTGATATGAAGACTTTCAATCAATCTTTTAATCAATCAATCTTTATTTATATAGCCCTAAATCACAAGTGTCTCAAAGGGCTGCACAAGCCACAACGACATCCTCGGTACAAAGCCCACATATCAGGTGTTTATATATGTTTAAGTATTTGGCAGACGCTTTTATCCAAAGCGACTTACATAAAATAATACATATAAAACAATCACTGCAAACATTATCATTTAAGGGAAGAATGTAATAGAAAATATCAATACAAAGTGTCAAGACAGAATAAACTCTCTGCTGCTGAAGCAACAGAGATACAGTCTATAGGTCCCTAAGATATATAGATATCTAATGTATTCATACATTGTTTATGTAGGATACACACATATGTATATATACTTAATCATATTGTTTCTTCAACTTAAAAATAGCTGACCGTTTTTTTCCCCCTTCTCTGGGATTATATTCCCAGTTTTCATCTCGGACGTCTGGTCACTTATAGCGTATAAGAATATTCTATTACTGTTAAGCAAACTATGAATAATAAAACACGCCAAAATATGTGTCTGTTATCATAGCTACACGTATGACAAAAAAGGGGGTGAAAATCAGTGGTATTCAGTGAGGTAAGATGAATGAAATGCGCTGACAGTTCATTGCTCCTGCCAAATGAATTGCACTGAGTGGAGCGGATCACCACTCCAAGATGGCGGCCACACGCCTCGTCTGCGCCAGTAGGCAGTAGCGCTCTATGCTGCGTCTACTTATAAGATGTCTATGGTTATAACGTTAGCAGTGAGTTTGCAGCCTCACTGATTTAACTACACAGCAAATAAAAGTCACGTTACTTAGCCAATAAACGTTATCTTACATTCAAAACTTACCCTTCTTTGTGCAACTTCAAATGTCGAACGAAGTTGGAAGTTGTTGCGTCTCCGTCTGTAATATCCGAACTGCGTGATTTGCATACCGCAATTCGTTTTTTGTTGACCAAGTCGTAGTTTTTATACCCGAACGAAACCAACTTTAACATAATTGTTTCTCACTGGCACGTTGTTGGACAACTCTTCTTCATTGGTTCGTCTGCAATTTGATTGGATGAATGCTGTGTGATGAAAACAACGTAGTTGTCATTTGATTGGCTGTTGTACTGACAGCACACCAGCTGACAGGAATAACACGCTGATAGACAGACGAAGAAAATGAAAAATACGGAGCGCTCCCAAATAACTTTTTAAGCTTTGGATTTTGGGGAAAGTGGCAAGTCATGTCAAGTCATGTCAATTCAAAAGGCTCAAGTCCAAGTGAAGTCACAAGTCATGGATGTTAAAGTCTAAGTCGAGTTGCAAGTCTCTTCACATTTTGTCAAGTCGAGTCTAAAGTCATCAAATTCATGACTCGAGTCTGACTCGAGTCCAAGTCATGTGACTCGAGTCCACACCTCTGTAAACTAGTGTACTGCACCTCAGTGTATAAACTAGTGTACTGCACTTCAGTGTATAAACTAGTGTACTGCACTTCAGTGTATAAACTAGTGTCCTGCACTTCAGTGTATAAACTAGTGTCCTGCACTTCAGTGTATAAACTAGTGTACTGCAACCAGTGTATAAACTAGTTTACTGCACTTCAGTCTATAAACTAGTTTACTGCACTTCAGTGTATAAACTAGTGTCCTGCACCTCAGTGTATAAACTAGTGTCCTGCACTTTAGTGTATAAACTAGTGTCCTGCACTTTAGTGTATAAACTAGTGTCCTGCACCTCAGTGTATAAACTAGTGTACTGCACCTCCGTGTATAAACTAGTGTCCTGCACCTCAGTGTATAAACTAGTGTCCTGCACCTCAGTGTATAAACTAGTGTACTGCACCTCAGTAGTGTACTTCATGTGCACTTTTGTCCACAAGAAGTAAACATTCTCCAGATAAGCGTCTTCCTTCCTGAAGAAGAAATATTCCACTAAGTATTCTTCTCAAAAAAAGAGATGATTTATCTTTGATTGAAGGTAAATAACACATCCACGTGTAAAAAAGCTAAAAGTTAAACAACCGAAACAAATATACGATTCAATAATATCATGGACTAATAAATAATTTCACTCATTTAAAGCAAACAAATGGAGTGTTCACTTTTCTCCACAAGAGGACGACATTGTCCATGTAAGCATCTTCCTTCCCTGTGACACAAGGAGTGTGATGCTCACCTTTCTCCACAAGAGGGCAGCATTGTCACTGTGTCAGTGTTGGGTGTGTGCGTGGCGCCCAAATTGGACAAGGCGACCATACTACAAATGAGCAGAGGGCAGGTGTCACGGCGCCTAACGGCCGAGGAGACAGTCGTGTCAGTGAAAGCAAAGCTTTGCTTCAAAGGAAAGGGGGTTGGCAAAGCATATTTTGACTTATCATGATTTATTGTTAACTGCCATGTTGACACCTTTGTTGATTTTGGGTGACATAAAATGGCCAGGAGGAAAATAAAAACAACAGAAAACCCAACAACTTGTAATATGAGGAAAACTTGTGATTTTATGATAAATCAATCAATCAATGTTTACTTATATAGCCCTAAATCATGAGTGTCTGAAAGGGCTGCACAAGCCACAACGACATCCTCGTTTTAAGATGGGACTTAAATGCTTCTACTGAGGTAGCATTTCTAACTGTTACCGGGAGAGCATTCCAGAGTACTGGAACCCGAATAGAAAACGCTCTATAGCCCGCAGACTTTTTTGGGCTCTGGGAATCACTAATAAGCCAGAGTTCTTTGAACGCAGATTTCTTGCCGGGACATATGGTACAATACAATCAGCAAGATAGGATGGAGCTGGACCGTGTAGTATTTTATACGTAAAGTAGTAAAACCTTAAAGTCACATCTTAAGGGCACAGGAAGCCAGTGCAGGTGAGCCAGTATAGGTATATATATATATATATATGTATATATGTATATAAAGGTATATCCAGTATAGGCGTAATATGATCAAACTTTCTTGTTCTTGGCAAAAGTCTAGCAGCCACATTTTGTACCAAATGTAATCTTTTAATGCTAGACATAGGGAGACCCGAAAATAATATGTTACAGTAATCGAGACGAGACGTAACGAATGCATGAATAATGATCTCAGCGTCGCTAGTGGACAAAATGGAACACATTTTTGCGATATTACGGAGATGAAAGAAGGCCGTTTTAGTAACAATGTAAGTAATTAATGTGTGACTCAAACCTGCCTACTCAGTGGCCTAGTGGTTAGAGTGTCCGCCCTGAGATCGGTAGGTTGTGAGTTCAAACCCCGGCCGAGTCATACCAAAGACTATAAAAATGGGACCCATTACCTCCCTGCTTGGCACTCATCATCAAGGATGGAATTGGGGGTTAGATCACCAAAAATGATTCCCGGGTGTGGCACTGCTGCTGCCCACTGCTCCCCTCACTTCCCAGGGGGTGATCAAGGGGATGGGTCAAATGCAGAGGACACATTTCAACACACCTAATGTGTGTGTGACAATCATTGGTACTTTAACTTTAACTTTAAACAAGATAATTGGGTGGAAGATAATACCCAGATTATTTACCGAGTCGCCTTGTGTAATTGTTTGATGGTCAAATGTTAACGTGGTATTATTAAATAGATTGGTGTCTAGCAGGACAGATAATCAACATTTCCGTTTTCTTAGCATTGACTTGCAAAAAGTTAGCGGACATCCATTGTTTAATTTCATTAAGACACGCCTCCAGCTGACTACAATCCGGCGTGTTGGTCAGCTTTAGGGGCATGTAGAGTTGGGTGTCATCAGCATAACAGTGAAAACTAACACCGTATTTGTGTATGATGTCACCTAGCGGCAGCATTTAGATACTTAAGAGTGCAGGGCCAAGAACCGAACCCTGGGGAACTCGACACGTAACATACTCCGAGGTCACATTGTTATGGGAGATGCACTGCATCCTGTCAGTAAAATAGGAGTTAAACCGTGACAAGGCTAAGTCTGACGTACCAATACGTGTTTTGATACAGTCTAATAAAATATTATGATCGACGGATATTTTATGATTTTATGATATTTTATTCACAATATTGCTGTAAAAATATTACCTTTTAAGAAAATTAAATCCTAATGTCTCTAATCTCTTTGTTGTCGTATCATCAGATATGCGACCGCATGTCTTATACACTCGGGTGAAGAGAGGGACTGAGCTGTTAACTGATCACCACCTGGTGATGAGTTGGATCAGGTGTGGGGGGAGCATGCTGAACGGACCTGGCAGGCCCAAATGTTTAGTAAGGGTACGCTGGGAACATTTGGCAGGGATCCTGTCCGCCAGATCTTTAAATCACACCTCCGGCAGAGCTTTTACAAGGGAGGTGGGGCACATTGAGTCCGAATGGGCAGTGTTCAGAGCCTCCATTGCATCTGCTGCTGATCGGAGTTGTGGTTGCAATGTGGTTGGTGCCTGTCGTGGCGACAACCTCCGAACCTGATGGTGAGGGGTGCCGTCAAAATGAAGAAGGGGCCCTACTGAATATGGCTCGCTTGTGGGACTCTCGAAGCAGCTGACAGGTACCGACAGGCTAAGCAAGCCGTGGCTTTGTCAGTGGCAGAGGCAAAAACTCAGTCGTGGAAGGAGTTTGGAAGGAGTTTGGCGAGACCATGCAGCAGGATTTTTGGTCGCCCTCAAAAATATTCTAGCTAACCACTTGGCCACGTGGAGCTGCGACTGGCGGAACTTGGCATCGTGGCGCTGCGACTGGCGGACCTTGGCGTGGAGCTGCTACTGGAGGAACTTGGCGTGGAGCTGCTACTGGAGGAACTTGGCGTGGCACTGCTACTGGAGGAACTTGGCGTGGAGGAGCTTGGCGTGGTGTGGCTAGGCATATTGCTAGTCTTGGAGCAGGGCGTGGAGCTAGCCGTGGCGTAGGTGCTAGCCTTGGCGCTGGTGCTAGACTTGGCGCTGGTGACAGCCTTAGCGCTGGTGCTAGCCGTGGTGCAGGTTGTGGTGCTAGCCTTGGAGTAGCGACAGGTGCTAGCCTTGGAGCAGCTAGCCGTGGTACTAGCCGTGGTGCTGGTGGAGGTCAGGAGGGGGCAGAATCCTCCCCACTAAATTGTCCAAAAAATATTTATTTTCCCCCACCTGGGGTTGTGTGGGCGGAAAAAAAGAAACATTTTGTGACGGGGGCGGGGCTTGAGTCTTGGGGGGAAAAGGACAGTCCCGGTGAGTGGGTCTGTGAAAAAAATTTCTGGAAGTGTCTGATTCTGGCAAAAAAGTCCTTTGGTGGTGGCTGATAGAAAAAGTTAACAGAATTTAAAAAAAAAATCTTGGTCTCTGACGTCATCACCAGTGGGCGGGGAGCGGATACCAGACGCGCTCCCCGCTGTCTGGAACAGTCTTTTTGGGTGGGTGGAGAGAGGTCAGGAGGGGGGCAGAATCCTCCCCTTTAAATTGTCCAAAAAGTCTTTTTTTTCGACCTGGGATTGAGTGGGTGAAAAAAAATACATTTGTGACTTGGGCGTGGCTTGAGTCCTGGGGGCGGGGCATGAAATTCAGATGGCTGTGACTGATTAGCTCTAATGTTCAAGATAATGTTTTGGTAATATTTTTTAACATGTTTTTAGAGTCTTTGGTTGGAGGTGAGTGATCAAAAGAAAAAACATTGAAAAAAAAATCCTGGTCTGTGACATCATCTTGGAGCTGCCAGGCTGGCGGCCGTCTATTTCCGCCCGGAGGAGGAGGAGCTTGCGGGAGCGCCGCGTGCTGTCCGTTCGCCTTCCCTGACGTCCTTGGTCTGGAGCAGCGCTTCCGGGACTGCGGTGACGCAGTGCCGTCCTGGCACCAAATCAGGTCTCTGCGCTCCACGGAGGAGTAGCGCAGCGTTTCCTCTTCCATCGTGCGCAGGACCGCCCGAGAAGCCTCATCCAAATTGTCCAACACGTCCAACTTTCGTGCGGAAAAACGTTTATGCGGGTGACATTTTGTCAACTTGTGGACTTTGGGGTTTGTTTTCCCGGAATGCAAAGGAAGTTAGCGCGGGCAAGGCGTGAATGTGAGTGCATATTTATTTAAACACTAACAATCTACAAAAAAAGAAGCAAACAAAAGGCGCGCACAATGGCGGAGAACAAACTTGACTAACGAAACAAAACTTGCACAAAGGCAGAAACTATGAACAATAAACAAAAACTTACTTGGTATGGAACTATGGTAGCATGAAACAAACAGAGGTAGCAGGGGTGTCAGAAGTAGCATGGTATGAAAGAATAGATAATGTCACCAGGCCAATCAGCAGAAACAGACAGTCTTAAATAGCAGTGACATGATTGGTGACAGGTGTGCGAGTGCAAAGCATGAGACAGGTGTGTGACATGACAGGTGAAAACTAATGGGCTGCTATGGTGACAAAACAAACAAGAGTGCACAAAGAGTCCAAAAACAAAACTGAACATGACTAAAAAAAAAACCATAATCAACAGACTTGACATACATATTACAACATTTAACTCAAGACTTGCAACAGAGTGGAGGGGCTGGGGGCTACGGAGGCAGGCGTATATTTTTCATGGATGCATGTGTGTGTGCAAGCCTGCAGCGTGTCTCTGTTCCGCGACCTAGGTGTTCTTGCAGCTGCCAGTCAGTCCAAAGTCAACAACGGGTGTGTGTCCATGAGACACAAGAAGGGAGTTTGTTGTGTCTTTGCTGTACTGTCCTTGGGGAGAGTCTTGAAGCCAGGGAAACAATCCAAGTTAGAATGTTTTGTATTCGAGTCAGAAAATGTTTTTTTTTCACTTTTAATTGTCTATCCCTGGTCCTCAGATTTATCCTGCAGGGCAAACGGTCCAATGTTCCAAATCACAAGAGTGTCCACACTTCTGCCCGCATCCTCCAATCATTTGTGGCAGCTTTGGGGTACTTTGAAGACTGCCAGCAACTTCTAATTTGTCGACAAACCAGAGCAACGCTTACTCGAATCAGCTGATGTCCTGTTGTCCTAATTCAGAATAGATGGATATCTTCACATCCTCGATTAAAGGGTTTCCAGGCACGCGGCACTCCTTCTCCCAAGAGTCCGTCGTATGTCCAGCAACAACCACTGTCAAGACAGGCAGGTTCCCCCAAACCCAAGATCTTGTCAATTTCGTTGAGAGGCAAGTTAATTAGTTCCATTGTTTAGATTTGGAGAGCAGTGCAAAAATAGGCAACAAGACAGTTAAGACAAGACAAAGAAGCAAGCAGAAGAGATAAGGGAGACGGAAGGGTCCTCGATGATTGCCAGTGACAAAAGACATATATAGTTGGGCGGTGGAAGTAATACTTTGAGGATGTCCTCAATCCTACAGACACACCCCTCTAGAGGAGGCGGAGTCTGAGGTCACAATGGCCGACTTGTCCATCACTGGAGCCGAGGTCGCTGAGGTAATAAAAAACTGCCCAGCGGCAAGGCACCAGGAGAGGACGAGATTTGCCCCGAATACCTCAGGCCTCTGGAAGTTGTGAGACTGTTGTGGCTGACTCATCTCTTCAACATGGAAGTCTGGGGCGGTACCTCTGAATTGGCAGACCGGGGTGGTGATCTCCCTTTTCAAGAAGGAGGGTGTGTTCCAATTATAGAGGGATCACACTTCTCAGCCTCCTGGCGAAAGTCTATTCCAGGGTGCTGGAGAGAAAAGTCAGGCCGTTAGTCAAGCCTCAAATTTAGGAGGAACAATGTGGTTTTTGTCCTTGTCATGGAACTCAGGACCAGATTTATACCCTGGGGTACTGGAGGGGGCATGGGAGTTTGCTCAACCAGTCCACATGTGTTTTGTGGATTTGGAGAAAGCATTTGATCGTGTCCCTCGCAGTGTCTTGTGGTGGGTACAGAGTCCGTTACTACGGGCCATTCGGTCCCTGTACAATCGGAGCAGTCTTCTGGTTCGCATTGCCTGTAGTAAGTCAGACATGTTCATAGTGGACGTTGGACTCCACCAGGGCTGCCCTTTGTCCCCGGTCCTGTTCATAATTTTTATAGACGGAATTTCTAGGCGCAGTCAGGGTGTTCAGGGTTTCCAGTTTGGTGGCCAGAGGATTGCATCCCTACTTTTTGCAGATGATGCGGTCCATTTGATTTCATCAGGCTGGGACCTTCAGCGTTCACTGGGGCAGTCTGCAGCCGAGTGTGAAGCTGCTGGGATTAGGTTCCCAAATCTGAGGCCACGGTTTTCAGTCGGAAAAGGATGGACTGCACCCTCCGAGTTGGAAGTGAAGTTCTGCCTCAAGTAGAGGTGTTCAAGTATCTCGGGGTCTTGTTTACGAGAGTGGGAAAAATGGAACGCAAGATTGGCAAACGGATTGGTGCAGCGTCGGCAGTTATGCAGTCACTGTGCCAGTCTGTTGTGGTGAAGAGGGAGCTGAGCCAGAAGACAAAGCTGTACGTTCCTACCTTCACCTACGGTCACAAGCTTTGGGTAATGACCGAAAGGACAAGGTTGCGAATACAAGCGGCAGAAATTAGTTTCCTCTGCAGGATGTCGGGGATCACCCTCAGAGATAGGGTGAGGAGCTTGGTCATCCGGGAGAGGCTCAGAGTCGAGCCGTTGCTCTTTCACGTCGAGAGGAGCCAGCTGAGGTGGCTCGGGCATCTACTACGGATGACTCTTGTTTCGGGCATATCCAGCCGCACACGCTGGAGAGACTGTCTCACAGCTGACCTGGAAACGCCCCGGCGTCCCCCCCAATGGAACTACAGGAGGTGGCCGCAGACAGGGAAGTCTGGGCATCTCTGCTTAGACTGCTGCCCCTACGTGGTAGAGGAGTTTGCGTGTCCCAATGATCCTAGGAGCTATGTTTTCCGGGGGTTTCTATGCCCTCTGTTAGGGTCTCCCAAGACAAACAGGTCCTAGGTGAGGGATCTGTTAAAGAGCAGCTTGAAGACCCCTTTAAAAAGTCAAAATCAAATACCTATATTTCCCTCGCCCAAACGCAGGTCACCGGGGCTGGCTTCTGGAGCCAGGCCTGGAGGTGGGGCTCGATGGCGAGTGCCTGGTGGCCTGGCCTGTCCCCATGGGTTCCGCCCGGGCACACCCCAAAGAGGTAACGTGGGCTCACATGGGCTCACCACTCAAAGGAAGAGGCATAGTGGTCGGGTGCAGTGTGAGCTGGACGGAAGACGAAGGCAGGGGCTTGGCGGTCTGATCTTTGGCTACAGAAGCTAGCTCTTGGGACGTAGAACATCACCTCGCTGGGAAAAAAGGAGCCGGAGCTGGTGCATGAGGTGGAAAAGTTCCAGCTGTATCCAGTCGGACTCACTTCGACATACAGCAAGGGACCTGGAAACAGTCTTCTACTCTAGCATTGCAAGCAGTGAGAGGCGACGGCCTGGGGTGGTAATTCTTGTTGCCCCTTGGCTCAGAGCCTGTATGGTTGAGTTAAACCCAGACAAGAGGGTAGCTTCCCTTCGCTTTCGGATAGGAGGACAGCTCCTGACTGTTCATCATCGAGTACACGCCCTTTTTGGATTCCCTCAAGGCAGTACTGGAAAGTGCTCTCTCTGGTGATTCCCTTGTTCTGCTGGGTGACTTCAACGCTCACATTGGCAATGACAATAAAACCTAGAGAAGCGTGATTGGGAGGGATGACAGTCTGGATCTGAACCTGGGTGGTGTTTTGTTATTGGACTTTTGTGCTCGTAACAAATGGTCCACAACGAACACCATGTTCAAACATCCTAGGCCGCAGTTCGGTGATCGATTTTATAGTTGTCATCGGGTTTGCGGTTTCATGTTTTGGACACTCGGGTGAAGAGAGGAGCAGAGCTTTCTACCGATCAACACCTGTGGTGAGTTGGCTCTGATGGTAGGGAAGGATGCAGGTCAGACCTGGCAGGCCCAAACACTTTGTTATTGAAAAATAAAATAAGTCTAAACCTGCTCGCCAGAATGTCCTATCTTGGGGGTCCCTGGAACCCGCACGACAGCAAGCTATTGTCACAACGGAATTCCTGGAATTTCGGGAAAACCGGGAATTTTTCCAGTTCAAAAAACAATTATGCTTTTTGTCCTGATTAAAGGAATGTTTTGTCGTTGGAATGGTTGACGTGTCTTAATGAAATTAAACAATAGATGTCCGCTAACTTCTTGCAACTCAACGCCAAGAAAACGGAAATGCTGATTATCGGTCCTGCTAGACACCGGCATTTATTTAATAATACCACCTTAACATTTGACAACCAAACAATTACACAAGGCGACTCGGTAAAGAATCTGGGTATTATCTTCCACCCAACTCTCTCGTTTGAGTCACACATTAAGAGTGTTACTAAAACGGCCTTCTTTCATCTCCGTAATATCGCTAAAATGTATTCCATTTTGTCCACTAGCGACGCTGAGATCATTATTCATGCGTTCGTTACGTCTCGTCTCGATTACTGTAACGTATTATTTTCGGGTCTCCCTATGTCTAGCATTAAAAGATTACAATTGGTACAAAATGCGGCTGCTCGGCTTTTGACAAGAACAAGAAAGTTTGATCATATTACGCCTATACTGTATATACCTTTATATACATATATACATATATATATGCCTATACTGGTTCACCTGCACTGGCTTCCTGTGAGAGAAATCAAGTCCCTACCTTGTGTCAAAAATGATTTACGACCTTATGTCAAAAACTCCTCTCTGAGCTGCCACCTTAACGTGGTAGAGGAGTTTGCGTGTCCCAATGATCCTAGGAGCTATGTTGTCCGGGGGCTTCTATGCCCCCTGGTAGGGTCTCCCAAGGCAAACTGGTCCTAGGTGAGGGATCAGACAAAGAGCAGCTCGAAGACCTCTATGAAGAACACGAACAAGGAACCCAGATTTCCCTCGCCCGGACGCGGGTCACCGGGGCCCTCCTCTGGAGCCAGGCCCGGAGGTGTGGCACGATGGCGAGCGCCTGGTGGCCGGGCCTGTCCCCATGGGGCCCGGCCGGGCACAGCCCGAAGAGGCAACGTGGGTCCCCCCTCCAATGGGCTCACCACCCATAGCAGGGGCCATAGAGGTCGGGTGCAATGTGAGCTGGGCGGCAGCCGAGGGCAGGGCACTTGGCGGTCCGATCCTCGGCTACATAAGCTAGCTCTTGGGACGTGGAACGTCACCTCGCTGGGGGGGAAGGAGCCTGAGCTAGTGCGTGAGGTGGAGAAGTTCCGGCTAGATATAGTCGGACTCACTTCGACGCACAGCAAGGGCTCTGGAACCAGTTCTCTTGACAGGGGCTGGACTCTCTTCCACTCTGGCGTTGCCGGCAATGAGAGGCGACGGGCTGGGGTGGCAATTCTTGTTTCCCCTCGGCTCAAAGCCTGCACGTTGGAGTTCAACCCGGTGGACGAGAGGGTAGCCTCCCTCCGCCTTCGGGTGGGGGGACGGGTCCTGACTGTTGTTTGCGCTTACGCACCCAACGGCAGTTCAGATTACCCACCCTTTTTGGATTCACTCGAGGGAGTACTTGAGAGTGCTCCCCCGGGTGATTCCTTCGTTCTACTGGGGGACTTCAACGCTCATGTTGGCAACGACAGTGAAACCTGGAGAGGCGTGATTGGGAAGAATGGCCGCCCGGATCTGAACCCGAGTGGTGTTTTGTTATTGGACTTTTGTGCTCGTCACGGATTGTCAATAACAAACACCATGTTCAAACATAAGGGTGTCCATATGTGCACTTGGCACCAGGACACCCTAGGCCGCAGTTCCATGATCGACTTTGTAGTTGTGTCATCGGATTTGCGGTCTCATGTTTTGGACACCCGGGTGAAGAGAGGGGCGGAGCTTTCTACCGATCACCACCTGGTGGTGAGTTGGCTGCGATGGTGGGGGAGGATGCCGGACAGACCTGGCAGGCCCAAACGCATTGTGAGGGTTTGCTGGGAACGCCTGGCAGAGTCTCCTGTCAGAGAGAGTTTCAATTCCCACCTGCGGAAGAACTTTGAACATGTCCCGAGGGAGGCGCTGGACATTGAGTCCGAGTGGACGATGTTCCGTACCTCTGTTGTCGAGGCGGCCGATTGGAGCTGTGGCCGCAAGGTAGTTGGTGCCTGTCGTGGCGGTAATCCTAGAACCCGTTGGTGGACACCGGCGGTGAGGGATGCCGTCAAGCTGAAGAAGGAGTCCTATCGGGTTCTTTTGGCTCATGGGACTCCTGACGCAGCAGACAGGTACCGACAGGCCAAGCGGTGTGCGGTTTCAGCGGTCGCGGAGGCAAAAACTCGGACATGGGAGGAGTTCGGTGAGGCCATGGAAAAAGACTTCCGGACGGCTTCGAAGCAATTCTGGACCACCATCCACCGCCTCAGGAAGGGGAAGCAGTGCAGTGTCAACACCGTGTATGGTGGGGATGGTGCTCTGTTGACCTCGACTGCGGATGTTGTGGATCGGTGGAGAGAATACTTCGAAGACCTCCTCAATCCTACCAGCACGTCTTCCTATGAGGAAGCAGGGCCTGGGGAATCTGTGGTGGGCTCTCCTATTTCTGGGGCTGAGGTTGCCGAGATAGTTAAAAAGCTCCTCGGTGGGAAGGCCCCGGGGGTGGATGAAATCCGCCCGGAGTTCCTTAAGGCTCTGGATGTTGTGGGGCTGTCTTGGTTGACAAGACTCTGCAACATCGCGTGGACATCGGGGGCGGTACCTCTGGATTGGCAGACCGGGGTGGTGGTTCCTCTCTTTAAGAAGGGGAACCGGAGGGTGTGTTCCAACTATCGTGGGATCACACTCCTCAGCCTTCCCGGTAAGGTCTATTCAGGTGTACTGGAGAGGAGGCTACGCCGGATAGTCGAACCTCGGATTCAGGAGGAACAGTGTGGTTTTCGTCCTGGTCGTGGAACTGTGGACCAGCTCTATACTCTCGGCAGGGTCCTTGAGGGTGCATGGGAGTTTGCCCAACCAGTCTACATGTGCTTTGTGGACTTGGAGAAGGCATTCGACCGTGTACCCCGGGAAGTCCTGTGGGGAGTGCTCAGAGAGTATGGGGTAACGGACTGTCTTATTGTGGCGGTTCGCTCCCTGTATAATCGGTGTCAGAGCTTGGTCCGCATTGCCGGCAGTAAGTCGGACACGTTTCCAGTGAGGGTTGGACTCCGCCAAGGCTGCCCTTTGTCACCGATTCTGTTCATAACCTTTATGGACAGAATTTCTAGGCGCAGTCAGGGCGTTGAGGGTATCTGGTTTGGTGGCTGCAGGATTACGTCTCTGCTTTTTGCAGATGATGTGGTC